>NW_026601289.1:0-37500 GCF_029448725.1 Salvelinus fontinalis
TCCTCCTCATCTTCTCCCCTTCATCTCCCTCCTCCTCTTCTCCCTTCATCCCTCCCTCCTCCTCTTCTCCCTTAATCCCCCTCCTCCTCTTCTCCCTTCATCCCCCCTCCTCCTCTTCTCCTTTCACCCCCCCTCCTCCTCTTCTCCCTTCATCTCCCTCCTCCTCTTCTCCCCTTCATCCCCCTCCTCCTCTTCTCCCTTCATCCCATCTCCTCCTCTTCTCGCTTCATCCCCCTCCTCCTCTTCTCCTTCATTCTCCCTCCTCCTCTTCTTCTCCCTTCATCCCCCCTCCTCCTCTCTCCTTCATCCCTCTCCTCATCTTCTCCCTCATTCTCCCTCCTCCTCTTCTCCCTTCAGCCCATCTCCTCTCTTCTCCCTTCATTCTCCCTCCTCCTCCTCTTCTCCATTCATCTCCCTCCTCCTCTTCTCCCTTCATCCCCCCTCCTCCTCTTCCTCCCTTCATCCATCTCCTCCTCTTCTCCCTTCATCTCCCTCCTCCTCTTCTCCCTTCATTCTCCCTCCTCTCTTCCCCTTCATCTCCCTTCTCCTCTTCCCCCTTCATCCCCCTCCTCATCTTCTCCTTCATCTCCTCCTCTTCTCCCTTCATCCCCCTCCTCCTCTTCTCCCTTCATTCTCCCTCCTCCTCTTCTCCCTTCATCCCTCCTCCTCATCTTCTCCCTTCATTCTCCCTCCTCCTCTTCTCCCTTCATCCCCCCGTCCTCCTCTTCTCCCTTCATCCCCCCTCCTCCTCTTCTCCCGTTCATCCCACCCCTCCCCTTCTCCCCTCTCTCCCTCCTCCTCTTCTCCCTTCATCCCATCTCCTCTTCTTCTCCCTGTCATTCTCCCTCCTCCTCTTCTTCCCTTTATCTCCCTCCGTCCTCCTCTTCTCCCTTCATCCCACCCCGTCCCCTTCTCCCTTCATTCTCCCTCCTCCTCTTCTCCCTTCATTCCCCCTCCTCCTCTTCTCCCTTCATCCCCCTCCTCCTCTTCTCCCTTCATCCAAACTCCTCCTCTTCTCCCTTCATCCCCCTCCTCCTCTTCTCCCTTCATTCTCCCTCCTCCTCTTCTCCCTTCATCCCCCCTCCTCCTCTTCTCCCTTCATCCCTCCTCCTCATCTTCTCCCTTCATTCTCCCTCCTCCTCTTCTCCCTTCATCCCATCTCCTCCTCTTCTCCCTTCATTCTCCCTCCTCCTCCTCTTCTCCATTCATTCTCCCTCCTCCTCTTCTCCCTTCATTCTCCTCCTCCTCTTCTCTCCTCACCCCCCTCCTCCTCTACTCCCTTCATCCCCTCCTCCTCTTCTCCCTTCATCCCATCTCCTCCTCTTCTCCCTTCATCCCCCCTCCTCCTCTTCTCCCTTCATCCCATCTCCTCCTCTTCTCCCTTCATTCTCCCTCCTCCTCTTCTCCCTTCATTCCCCCTCCTCCTCTTCTCCTCTTCTCCCTTAATCCCCCCTCCTCCCCTTCTCCCTTCATCCCCCCTCCTCCTCTTCTCCCTTCATCCCACCCCTCCCCTTCTCCCTTCATTCTCCCTCCTCCTCTTCTCCCTTCATTCCCCCTCCTCCTCTTCTCCCTTCATCCCCCTCCTCCTCTTCTCCCTTCATCCAAACTCCTCCTCTTCTCCCTTCATCCCCCTCCTCCTCTTCTCCCTTCATTCTCCCTCCTCCTCTTCTCCCTTCATCCCCCCTCCTCCTCTTCTCCCTTCATCCCTCCTCCTCATCTTCTCCCTTCATTCTCCCTCCTCCTCTTCTCCCTTCATCCCATCTCCTCCTCTTCTCCCTTCATTCTCCCTCCTCCTCCTCTTCTCCATTCATTCTCCCTCCTCCTCTTCTCCCTTCATTCTCCCTCCTCCTCTTCTCTCTTCACCCCCCTCCTCCTCTACTCCCTTCATCCCCCTACTCCTCTTCTCCCTTCATCCCATCTCCTCCTCTTCTCCCTTCATCCCCCCTCCTCCTCTTCTCCCTTCATCCCACCCCTCCCCTTCTCCCTTCATTCTCCCTCCTCCTCTTCTCCCTTCATCCCATCTCCTCCTCTTCTCCCTTCATTCTCCCTCCTCCTCCTCTTCTCCATTCATCTCCCTCCTCCTCTTCCCCCTTCATCCCCCCTCCTCCTCTTCTCCCTTCATCCCATCTCCTCCTCTTCTCCCTTCATCTCCCTCCTCCTCTTCTCCCTTCATTCTCCCTCCTCCTCTTCTCCCTTCATCTCCCTCCTCCTCTTCCCCCTTCATCCCCCCTCCTCATCTTCTCCCTTCATCTCCTCCTCTTCTCCCTTCATCCCCCCTCCTCCTCTTCTCCCTTCATCCCCCCTCCTCCTCTTCTCCCTTCATCCCCCCTCCTCCTCTTCATCTCCCTCCTCCTCTTCTCCCTTCATCCCCCTCCTCCTCTTCTCCCTTCATTCTCCCTCCTCCTCTTCTCCCTTCATCCCCCCTCCTCCTCTTCTCCCTTCATCCCTCCTCCTCATCTTCTCCCTTCATTCTCCCTCCTCCTCTTCTCCCTTCATCCCCCCTCCTCCTCTTCTCCCTTCATCCCCCCTCCTCCTCTTCTCCCTTCATCCCACCCCTCCCCTTCTCCCTTCATTCTCCCTCCTCCTCTTCTCCCTTCATCCCATCTCCTCTTCTTCTCCCTTCATTCTCCCTCCTCCTCTTCTCCCTTTATCCCCCCTCCTCCTCTTCTCCCTTCATCCCACCCCTCCCCTTCTCCCTTCATTCTCCCTCCTCCTCTTCTCCCTTCATTCCCCCTCCTCCTCTTCTCCCTTCATCCCCCCTCCTCCTCTTCTCCCTTCATCCTCCCTCCTCCTCTTCTCCCTTCATCCCCCTCCTCCTCTTCTCCCTTCATTCTCCCTCCTCCTCTTCTCCCTTCATCCCCCTCCTCCTCTTCTCCCTTCATCCCTCCTCCTCATTTCTCCCTTCATTCTCCCTCCTCCTCTTCTCCCTTCATCCCATCTCCTCCTCTTCTCCCTTCATTCTCCCTCCTCCTCCTCTTCTCCATTCATTCTCCCTCCTCCTCTTCTCCCTTCATTCTCCCTCCTCCTCTTCTCCCTTCACCCCCCTCCTCCTCTTCTCCCTTCATCCCCCTCCTCCTCTTCTCCCTTCATCCCATCTCCTCCTCTTCTCCCTTCATCCCCCCTCCTCCTCTTCTCCCTTCATCCCATCTCCTCCTCTTCTCCCTTCATTCTCCCTCCTCCTCTTCTCCTCTTCTCCCTTAATCCCCCCTCCTCCCCTTCTCCCTTCATAACCCTCCTCCTCTTCTCCCTTCATCCCTCCTCCTCATCTTCTCCCTTCATTCTCCCTCCTCCTCTTCTCCCTTCATCCCATCTCCTCTTCTTCTCCCTTCATTCTCCCTCCTCCTCTTCTCCCTTCATCACCCCTCCTCCTCTTCTCCCTTCATCCCCCCTCCTCCTCTTCTCCCTTCATCCCACCCCTCCCCTTCTCCCTTCATTCTCCCTCCTCCTCTTCTCCCTTCATCCCATCTCCTCTTCTTCTCCCTTCATTCTCCCTCCTCCTCTTCTCCCTTTATCCCCCCTCCTCTTCTCCCTTCATCCCACCCCTCCCCTTCTCCCTTCATTCTCCCTCCTCTTCTTCCTTCAGTCCCCCTCCTCCTCTTCTCCCTTCATCCCCCCTCCTCCTCTTCTCCCTTCATCCTCCCTCCTCCTCTTCTCCCTTCACCCCCCCTCCTCCTCTTCTCCCTTAATCCCCTTCCTCCTCTTCTCCCTTCACCCCCCTCCTCCTCTTCTCCCTTCATCCCCCCTCCTCCTCTTCTCCCTTCATCTCCCTCCTCCTCTTCCCCCTTCATCCCCCCTCCTCCTATTCTCCCTTCATCCCATCTCCTCCTCTTCTCCCTTCATCCCCCTCCTCCTCTTCTCCCTTCATTCTCCCTCCTCCTCTTCTCCCTTCATCCCCCTCCTCCTCTTCTCCCTTCATCCCTCCTCCTCATCTTCTCCCTTCATTCTCCCTCCTCCTCTTCTCCCTTCATCCCATCTCGTCCTCTTCTCCCTTCATTCTCCCTCCTCCTCCTCTTCTCCATTCATCTCCCTCCTCCTCTTCCCCCTTCATCCCCCTCCTCCTCTTCTCCCTTCATCCCATCTCCTCCTCTTCTCCCTTCATCTCCCTCCTCCTCTTCTCCCTTCATTCTCCCTCCTCCTCTTCTCCCTTCATCTCCCTCCTCCTCTTCCCCCTTCATCCCCCCTCCTCCTCTTCTCCCTTCGTCCCCCCTCCTCCTCTTCTCCCTTCATTCCCCCTCCTCCTCTTCTCCCTTCATCTCACCCCTCCCCTTCTCCCTTCATTCTCCCTCCTCCTCTTCTCCCTTCATCCCATCTCCTCTTCTTCTCCCTTCATTCTCCCTCCTCCTCTTCTCCCTTTATCCCCCCTCCTCCTCTTCTCCCTTCATCCCACCCCTCCCCTTCTCCCTTCATTCTCCCTCCTCCTCTTCTCCCTTCATTCCCCCTCCTCCTCTTCTCCCTTCATCCCCCCTCCTCCTCTTCTCCCTTCATCCCCCTCCTCCTCTTCTCCCTTCATTCTCCCTCCTCCTCTTCTCCCTTCATCCCCCCTCCTCCTCTTCTCCCTTCATCCCTCCTCCTCTTCTTCTCCCTTCATTCTCCCTCCTCCTCTTCTCCCTTTATCCCCCCTCCTCCTCTTCTCCCTTCATCCCACCCCTCCCCTTCTCCCTTCATTCTCCCTCCTCCTCTTCTCCCTTCATCCCCCCTCCTCCTCTTCTCCCTTCATCCCCCCTCCTCCTCTTCTCCCTTCATCCCCCTCCTCCTCTTCTCCCTTCATTCTCCCTCCTCCTCTTCTCCCTTCATCCCCCCTCCTCCTCTTCTCCCTTCATCCCTCCTCCTCATCTTCTCCCTTCATTCTCCCTCCTCCTCTTCTCCCTTCATCCCATCTCCTCCTCTTCTCCCTTCATTCTCCCTCCTCCTCCTCTTCTCCATTCATTCTCCCTCCTCCTCTTCTCCCTTCATTCTCCCTCCTCCTCTTCTCCCTTCACCCCCCTCCTCCTCTTCTCCCTTCATCCCATCTCCTCCTCTTCTCCCTTCATCCCCCCTCCTCCTCTTCTCCCTTCATCCCATCTCCTCCTCTTCTCCCTTCATTCTCCCTCCTCCTCTTCTCCCTTCATTCCCCCTCCTCCTCTTCTCCTCTTCTCCCTTAATCCCCCCTCCTCCCCTTCTCCCTTCATCCCCCCTCCTCCTCTTCTCCCTTCATCCCTCCTCCTCATCTTCTCCCTTCATTCTCCCTCCTCCTCTTCTCCCTTCATCCCATCTCCTCTTCTTCTCCCTTCATTCTCCCTCCTCCTCTTCTCCCTTCATCACCCCTCCTCCTCTTCTCCCTTCATCCCCCCTCCTCCTCTTCTCCCTTCATCCCACCCCTCCCCTTCTCCCTTCATTCTCCCTCCTCCTCTTCTCCCTTCATCCCATCTCCTCTTCTTCTCCCTTCATTCTCCCTCCTCCTCTTCTCCCTTTATCCCCCCTCCTCTTCTCCCTTCATCCCACCCCTCCCCTTCTCCCTTCATTCTCCCTCCTCCTCTTCTCCCTTCATTCCCCCTCCTCCTCTTCTCCCTTCATCCCCCCTCCTCCTCTTCTCCCTTCATCCTCCCTCCTCCTCTTCTCCCTTCATCCCCCCTCCTCCTCTTCTCCCTTAATCCCCCTCCTCCTCTTCTCCCTTCACCCCCCTCCTCCTCTTCTCCCTTCATCCCCCCTCCTCCTCTTCTCCCTTCATCTCCCTCCTCCTCTTCCCCCTTCATCCCCCCTCCTCCTCTTCTCCCTTCATCCCATCTCCTCCTCTTCTCCCTTCATCCCCCTCCTCCTCTTCTCCCTTCATTCTCCCTCCTCCTCTTCTCCCTTCATCCCCCCTCCTCCTCTTCTCCCTTCATCCCTCCTCCTCATCTTCTCCCTTCATTCTCCCTCCTCCTCTTCTCCCATCATCCCATCTCGTCCTCTTCTCCCTTCATTCTCCCTCCTCCTCCTCTTCTCCATTCATCTCCCTCCTCCTCTTCCCCCTTCATCCCCCTCCTCCTCTTCTCCCTTCATCCCATCTCCTCCTCTTCTCCCTTCATCTCCCTCCTCCTCTTCTCCCTTCATTCTCCCTCCTCCTCTTCTCCCTTCATCTCCCTCCTCCTCTTCCCCCTTCATCCCCCCTCCTCCTCTTCTCCCTTCATCCCATCTCCTCCTCTTCTCTCTTCATTCTCCCTCCTCCTCTTCTCCCTTCATCCCATCTCCTCCTCTTCTCCCTTCATCCCCCCTCCTCCTCTTCTCCCTTCATCCCATCTCCTCCTCTTCTCCCTTCATCCCCCCTCCTCCTCTTCATCTCCCTCCTCCTCTTCTCCC
The DNA here is from genome assembly GCF_029448725.1 of Salvelinus fontinalis. NCBI lineage: Eukaryota > Metazoa > Chordata > Actinopteri > Salmoniformes > Salmonidae > Salvelinus > Salvelinus fontinalis. The sequence goes on from NW_026601289.1 coordinate 6,316, forward strand.
TTCATCCTTCATCCTCCCTCCTCCTCTTCTCCCTTCATTCCCCCTCCTCCTCTTCTCCCTTCATCCGCCCTCCTCCTCTTCTCCCTTCATCCCCCTCCTCCTCTTCTCCCTTCATCTCCCTCCTCCTCTTCCCCCTTCACCCCCCCTCCTCCTCTTCTCCCTTCATCCCATCTCCTCCTCTTCTCTCTTCATTCTCCCTCCTCCTCTTCTCCCTTCATCCCCCTCCTCCTCTTCTCCCTTCATCCCCCTCCTCCTCTTCTCCCTTCATTCTCCCTCCTCCTCTTCTCCCTTCATCCCCCCTCCTCCTCTTCTCCCTTCATCCGCCCCTCCTCCTCACTGTCTCATTGTTGAGTACAATGCAATCGAGTGCAATTCAGCTGTAACTTTGTACAATGCAATTTTACAATGCCATTGTCAGAGAGCACTTCAGAACTGTCTTTATTCTATCTGAACTGGCTGACAGGATCGTATAACTGTAGATTAGCAAATAAAGAGAAGATGACTGGAACCAGGGGGAAGTTGTAGAGTTGAAGTTGCACCTAGACACTGATCTATAGCCAGTTTTGCCAACTTACCCCTAACAAATAAGGTTAGGATTTGGGGAGGGTAAGCTGATCCTAGATCTGTCCCAAAGGGCAACTTCTACTAGTATCACTCAATTCACCCCTCCTCCTCTCCCCCCAAATGCCTCTCCCTTCTGCTCTCCCTCTTTTTCTTCTCTCCCTCCTAATCTCCTTCCTGCCCCCCCATCTGATCTCCCTCCTGCTCTCCCTCCAGCTCTCCCTCATACCCCCCCCCCTCCTGCTCTCCCTCCTACCCCCCCTCCTGCTCTCCCTCCAGCTCTCCCTCCTGCCCTCCTCCTGTTCTCTCTCTGTCCAGACTAGCCCATGACAAATGAGGGTGATAATTTGAACCACAAAGAGACAGGGGGAGGAAATTAGATGGGGGGAGGAAAAGGGGGAATAATGAAAGGTGTGTGTGTGTGTGTGTGTGTGTGTGTGTGTGTGTGTGTGTGTGTGTGTGTGTGTGTGTGTGTGTGTGTGTGTGTGTGTGTGTGTGTGTGTGTGTGTGTGTGTGTGTGTGTGTGTGTGTGTGTGTGTGTGTGTGTGTGAGTGAGTGTGCTGGTCTGTGAGGTAAGTGGTTGTGTGGTTGGGAAGTCCCAGAGAACTGTCTCCAGCATCCTCTATTATTCTCTGACTAATTCCTGTAAGATAAGATTCTACCCAGGAGGGAGAATAAACAAGAAACAAATGTTTAGCAGAGACAGATTTCAACACACACCCACAGATCCTGTACACTGATACACACACACTAACATACACACACACAGTCTTTCACACAGGTCTGGCATTGATTTACTTTACATTTTCTCACCTTTTCAATTTATAGAGAAAAAAATCACTGATCCCCCAACAGAAATGTTTGGCAGAGTGAGGTTTCTACACACACCATGGTTCAATCATCATCTGATGATCAGTGAGGTTTCTACACACACCATGGTTCAATCATCATCTGATGATCAGTGAGGTTTCTACACACACCATGGTTCAATCATCATCTGATGATCAGTGAGGTTTCTACACACACCATGGTTCAATCATCATCTGATGATCAGTGAGGTTTCTACACACACCATGGTTCAATCATCATCTGATGATCAGTGAGGTTTCTACACACACCATGGTTCAATCATCATCTGATGATCAGTGAGGTTTCTACACACACCATGGTTCAATCATCATCTGATGATCAGTGAGGTTTCTACACACACCATGGTTCAATCATCATCTGATGATCAGTGAGGTTGACATTTCATTTTCAGTAGCATAGTTCCTCTCTCTCTTTATTTTTTAAATTTAACTAGGCAAGCCAGTTAAGAACAAATTCTTATTTACAATGACGGCGTAGACCGGCCAAACCCAGATGACACTGGACCAATTGAGTGCCAGCCAATGGCACTCCCAATCACATCCGGTTGTGATACAGCCTGAAATCGAACCAGGGTGTCTGTAGTGATGCCTCTAGCACTGATACACAGTGCCTTAGACTTCTGCGCCACTAGGGAGCCCTTTCATACTTTCTTCCTAACTGTCTGTCTTCTATCTGTAGGCTCTCCCCCTCTTTATTTCAGCTCAACTTCACCCCCCCCTCGATCTCTCTCTTTTATTCTTGCTCCTTGTGTCGTTAAAACTCTGCCATCCTCTTCTCTAATCAAACCCACATGCTGGGTCAGCCTGCCAGCAACCCAACGAGCTAAAGAGTCACTGCTGCTGTTTGTGTGTGCGAATGTGTGTGCGCGTGTGTGTTTGTGTGTGTGCTGTGTGGGTGAATTAGTTTACTCGTGCTACAGTGGGATAAACCTCAGCTATCAGAAACAAACAGACATATTTACAGGACAGTCAGATCTCTCTCTCTCTCTCTCTCTCTCTCTCCCTCTCTCTCTCTCTCTCTCTCTCTCTCTCTCTCTCTCTCTCTCAGAATCGGAATAGAGGGACAACCATCTCTCAGTAGCATTCTCTAAAATTAGAGGCAAGTATTGGGGTTTAGGGTTCAGAGTTCAGTGTGTATATGTGTGTGTGTGGCTCTCAGTAGTTTCCTGTGAGAATAAAGGCAGGAATGAAGGTCAGGGGTCAAAGGCTATATAGGCCAGGGTCAAGTTCATCTCTGGTGGGGTTACCGGGGTGACTGGTTTTACTGGTGGTCAACTGGATGATAAGGTGGAGAACAGACGTGTGACTTTACTGCAGGCTGGCAGTACACATACGGTCACAGACACAGACACACGTGCTCAGCCTGACACACACTCCCCATTCAGTCATTCAAGGAGCTTGGGAGGCTGGGAGTAAGAGAGAGCTTCAGAACCACCATAGAGGGAGGGAAGGAAAACAGTAAAGGAGGAGAGGATAAGAGAGGAATTTTGAGTTATAATGACAAAGAGGGGAGAAAAGGGTCCCAATTAAAAGAGGAGCTGATGAGGGAGGGAGGGAGGGAGGGAGGGAGGGAGGGAGGGAGGGAGGGAGGAGAGAACCAGAGATGGTGGGGTCAAGACTGAGAAATATCAGTCAGTCGGTTGTACCTATAGGGCCCTGAGTTGTTCCTGTCTATGTGACCTGACCTGGAAAAACTGACCTGGAAAAACCCTATAGTTATAAGGCCTCATTGGCAACGTTGTTCTGAACAGGTAAAAGGCACTGATTGTTATAGCATGAATGTTGGTGAATGTTAGGTGTGTGTGTCTGGGTGGTTCAGCTTGGGGTTGTATGAGTTGACAGATTGGAGATATCACTTACCAATACTGTTCTTGGCAAGATAAAGAGGAGCGAGAAGAAAGGAGAGAACACTGTGAAGGGGCAGAGAGGGGGGAGGAATGGAGCTAGGGAGGGAGAGAGGGAGGGATAGAGAGAGAGGGGAGAGAGAGAGGGAAAAATGAGCAGAAATTTGACAATGAGGCGGAAAATATTTCCGTACGCCTCAAAAGAATCAGAGGAGTCTCCTTTTACATCTGTCACCATCCCTCTGTTTACCAGGCTCTCTTTATTCCTCTCTAGTACCTGTCCATCTCTGTCTTCTTCCTTCCATACGTCTCTCTTTCACTCCATCTCTGTTACTCTCTGTTTGCCTTTGATCTCTCATTCTTTCCCTCTCTCTGCTGACTCCTGCGCTTTTCTACAGGTGAACAATGAGCTAACAAATGACCTGCTCTCTGGTTCCTGACTCTCTCTCTTCTCCCCTTCTCCTCCCCACTTCTGTCTTCCCCCTCTCCCTCGCTCTCCTCAAAATGCTTGAGGAATGTGTCACACCAGCACAAAAGAATAAAAGCAAGAGAAACGGAGGGAGGGAGGAGGGGAGGGAGAAAGTTTGTGAGGTAAAGGAGAAGCAGAGGAGGGAGAGAAGGAGAAAGAATAAGAGAAAGGTTGAGAGGACGATTGCATGGTTGAGTGCAGATGAATGCTGAGGGCTGCTTTGTCATCCCGTGCTGACGTGCCACATCCCACACACACATTCACAAGGCTGTATCAACCCCTCGTTCCACTGCTGGGATAACGTTTCCCTACACACTGATCTAAGATCAGTTTCGTTCCCCCCTATTTCTAAATGTTAGGATTGTGGATGTAAGATGAATAGCTGATTCTATCTGTGCCAACCGGTGCAGGCAACTTAGTTCCAACACTTTAACATGTGTTGGTGAAACTGCGGGGGTTGTGGGCTTGATTCATGCACACTGCAGGCTAACTAGGTCACTAAGGATAATATCACACTGGCCAAATGATCTGCATAAATATACAGCACAATACCAGCCGCATCCCTCACAGCTTATTATATATGACCATGACAATGTTGTGGTCTGAATTCATATGACCACCAAGAATAATAGTTGCAATAAGGCTTTGCATTCAAATTATTGCAAGTATTCTTCTTGAGACACAATGCTACTACCATGCTTGACAATTATTATAAACGTAATCTTGATAATAATGTGGTTTTCTGTTTAAATCACGGTTAATGTATGTCACCCAAAGAGTTAATAGGTGCAGCGCACAGCAACGAGCAAAACCTGAAAGAGTTATGAGTGACACGGAGAAAGAGAGAAGAAGAAAGTACAAATGGAGAGATAGATGTATGGATAGATTAGAGAACTGATAAGTGAGGCTAATGACTCGTGTCTGCTGTTGGACAAGAGGAGGAACTTGTGTGGACATGCTGCAGTGTCTGTGTGGGTGTGTGTGTGTGTGTGTGTCTGCGTGTGCGTGTGCGTGTGTCGGGGGCGGCGGATGATGCATGTGGTGGCGTAGTGAGTCCAATATCACTCATCTCCAGCCATCATTGCCAATAGCTGAAACACAAGCAGCGCGCTTTGTTCACTTCAAACGAAACAACTCTATTCGAGGAGTTGGATTGCGTTCATTGGACGCACGGCCCCTGCGTAAAAAGTGTATCACATTACCATATAGTTATATAAACGTAAATGTGCAGGTTAGATTACAACTCGGCGGCGATGCTAAAGTATTCCCTGTGCGTTTAGCCAAAGTGTCTATATCAGACGGATGTGGACATGTGTGAGGTGGTGTCTGTGGGGCTCTAAGTGCGTGCGTGGTTTCCGGGGTGTGCCCCCCTGGTCGCCACGGTTACCCTCGAGTTAATCCAGCGTGCAGTGTAGTGGATGGGATCATCCATCAAGAGTCAATAGTTAACGTCCCCTTTGTCCTGCAGTCATCCATCATACAGTGTGTGTCTTTATTAGGACCCTCCGTCCGACCCCGTGCCCCCCCGACCCAGCACGAGCCCCGCCCGGAGCTCTGTGCCAAATATCCCCGTCCCTTACTCTTCTCCTCCCTCTCACCCCTTTCTTCCAACCGAACAGCGGGGGGGGGGGGGGGGGGTACACCAAAGGCACTGAGAGGCTACCGCCCCCCCCCCTTCTCTCCACCTCTCCAACTCCTATTCTCTCTCAATTCAAAGGGCTTTATTGGCATGGGAAACATATGTTTACATTGCCAAAGCAAGTGAAATAGACAATAAACAAAAGTGAAATAAATAATAAAAAATGAACAGTAAACTCACTCACAAAAGTTCCAAAGGAATAGAGACATTTCAAAAGTCATATTATGTCTCTATACAGTGTTGTCACGATGTGCAAATAGTACAAAAGGGAAAATAAATAAACATAAATGAGTTTCATATATGGGTTGTATTTACAATGGTGTTTGTTCTTCACGGGTTGCCCTTTTCTTGTGGCAACAGGTCACATCTTGCTGCTGTGATGGCACACTGTGGTATTTCACCCAATAGGGAGTTTATTCAAAATTGGATTTGTTTTGGAATTCTTTGTGGGTCTCAGTAATCTGAGCGAAATGTGTGTATCTAATATGGTCATACATTTTGCAGGAGGTTAGGAAGTGCAGCTCAGTTTCCTCCTCATTTTGTGGGCAGTGTGCAGATAGCCAGTTTTTTTTTTAGAGTCAGGTCTGCCTATGGCGGCCTATGGCGGCCTTTCTCAATAACAAGACTGAGTCTAAACATAGGCAAAGCTTTTCTTAAATTTGTGTCAATCACAGTGGTCAGGTATTCTGCCCTCTGTTTAGGGCCAAATAGCATTCAATTTGGTCAGTTTTTTGTTAATTCTTTCTAATGTGTCAAGTAATTATATATATTTTTTCTCGTGATTTTGTTGGGTCTAATTGTGTTTCTGTCCTGAGGCTCTGTGGGGTCTGTTTGTGTTAGTCTGTTTGTGTGTCTCAGTTCAATTCAAAGGGCTTTATTGGCATGGGAAACACATGAAACACCTCTCATGTCTCTTTCTTGCTCTCTCGTGAGTTCAGTATGTTTCTGCACGCGAAGTCAAATGTATTGACGCAGTCCGGTTAAATAGTCCGCTGGTCGAGGCCAGTGGCTGTATCCCGTTACCACCTCTTTTATTTTTATGACACATCGCTGCGGCGCTGGGGGAAGAGGGTAGAGAAAAGAGAGAAGGAGTGAGGAAGAAAGGAGAAAGGGGGGGGTGAACTTGTGGGAAATATTCTCAACATTCCATCCAACCGCTGGCCCTCGATCATCTCCAAGAATTGAACCACCAAGTCTCTCTCTATCTCCCCTACATCAACACACGGACTGGTACCTCTTCCTTGACACTCAACACTGCATCCATGCCAATGATAAATTGGATAAATCCGAAACTGGCACTCAGAACAGTTTTTCCGGTTTCAATTACAGCACAATGGCTTCAACCACGAACCACATGTCTGACAAACACCACAAATTAAATAATATATTGCACCTCAAAAAATAATGTTTCCATGAGGTTTTGCCCTTGTGCGCGTGCGTCTAGGGCGCGGTCACTCCATTGGCACATTAAAGGTGCGCGGTGATAAAGAGGCGTGGCAAGTGGCTTAGCTGGGAGGTCCTAGAACGCACATGTTCTCTCCGGGCGTGGTCGTGGCGGGGTTTAGGAGCCATAAGCGATTCCCGTTGGCTCCTGGACATGACAGACGTGGGTCGGGCGTGTCTGAAGTGTGAAAGTGGGCATGTTATCAGCGGTCAAAGGAAGTGGCTAGTTTTCCATTCCATCCATTCATAGCGCAACCGCTCATAACGTGCACTGACGCATAGGCGAGATAAGGATCAGCGAGAGAGAGACAGAGAGAGGGTTGGATTAGGGCACTGACAGCCACCTCAGTCAAACAGTTGAGAGACACACGATCACAACCTGCTGAGGGGGCAAAACTAACGGGACCGGAAAGTCTAAATCCAATCCAGATCACCTCTTAACCGATTAGGGAGAGAGGGCCAACCGACCACCTCGAGACCCCGCACTGATTGAAAAGAGGGCAGAGTTGGAGAGTAAAACAATCCGTTTTGAAAAAGAAGTCAAAGTGATCTATCCAGCCACCCTATACTCTGAACCATGGAGCGCAAAATCCCTGACTTCGCTGGTACCTGGAAGATGAAGAGCTCAGAGAACTTCGAGGAGCTTCTCAAAGCGCTGGGTGAGTGATGATGATGATGATGGTGGTGGGGGTGGTGATGATGGCGATGAAGGGGATGGTGGTAAATATTTGTGGTACATATATCCCTAACTTTATTATAGTCTATTATTATAGCAGTTATTTAATTATTACTGATTGAATACAGCTATCTGAACACACTAATACAATGTAGGTCAGATACGTGTGTCTCTCTCTCTCCTACACACACACACACACACACACACACACACACACACACACACACACAATGGTTCATGCATGCACTTATTAATCAGACATGTGGTGTACTCTGTGCGTCGCGTGAGTGGGGGGTCTTTGTAATTCTGGCGAACCCAAAACTCAATGCTTGCCCCCCCAGCCAGCTTCACCCTTCTCTCCCCCTCCCCTCACTGCCCCACTCCCCCAGCCAGCCTCCCCTCCCCCTCGCCTCACTCCGCCAGACAATGGAGACAAACGGCGGCACCTCTGTCCGTGTCACCGCGCGGAGAAAAATAACATCACATCGTGCAAGTGTGTGTGTGGGATCGGAAGAAACAGACGCTTCAAAGAGAAGAGGCCGTTATGACGTGACAGTGCAGGCCATTTGAATTATTATCAGCCCGCATGCTGTTTCACTGTCATTTCATTCTCAATTTTAAAGGCCTCGCTCCACACCTGCAGCAGTTTGCATGGAATAAAAAGACAACGCCTTTTCATTTATCTCGCAGGGTGTGTGTGTGTCTGTCAGTGGTTGCCAATTTTCGTATTTTTACTAAGATAGAAGGGCAAACCAGGAATACATGTATATCAACACATAAGTACATATGGGAGGGAGGATTTGGAGAGAGAAGCCTGTGTTCGTGCGCAAAAGTGCAATATGTGTCTGTGTTATGAACTAGTTCTAAATGCCACCATTGTTCCTGCCGGAATAACCGGAGTCAGTGGCGCATCACCGGCCGGGCGCGCGCATTCCAATTTCCTGGTTTGACTGACGCACCAATTAACATAAATCTGCTCTCCGTCTTTACCCATCATTACCCACGCAAGGGGTGTGTGTGAGGGGTAGCGTGCTGAGAGATAGAGAAGGGGGTGAGGTGGGGGCCAGAGGATAGAAAGAGGAGAGAGGACAGACTGACTGGGTCTAATGCTTTACCTGGCCTTAACACGTACATACACACAGACCGCACACGCACAGACACACACACAGAGACACACACGCAGACACACACGCTGGCGCAGGACATTCACAGACGTAGACGTGCACACAGACCTACTGGCATGGTGAGGAGCAGAAATATTTGGTCAGACTCTCCAGAGAGAACAGAGGCAACTCTATCTGCACACACTTGGATGCTTAAACACACACACACACACACACACACACACACACACACACACACACACACACACACACACACACACACACACACACACACACACACACACACACACACATGGTAGTTCTCTAATGTACCTAGGTATTGTTTGTGACTGACAGAGAGGAATGATCCCATGATCCTTTGGGTTTCATTAGAGGCTAGAGCGCAGCTGGATGCAACCTGTCACCACTCCTCCCTCATCCCTCCTTCCCCTCCTCCTCTGTCTACCCCATTCCAAATGCTTCCTATGGCCTCTGCTCTTTGACCTTTAACCCTGACCGTCTGTGTGAGTGTGTGTGTCTGGTGTGGGTGTGAGTAGTGTGTGTGTGTAGTGTGTGTGTGGTATGGGTGTGTGAGTAGTGTGTGTGTGTGAGTAGTGTGTGGGGTGTGGGTGTGTGTGTAGTGTGTGTGGTGTGGGTGTGTGAGTAGTGTGTGTGTGTGTGTGTGTGTGTGTGTGTGTGTGTGTGTGTGTGTGTGTGTGTGTGTGTGTGTGTGTGTGTGTGTGTGTGTGTGTGTGTGTGTGTGTGTGAGAGTGTGTGGGTGTGTGTGTAGTGTGTGTGTGTGAGTGTGTGGTATGGGTGTGCGAGTAGTGTGTGTGTGAGTAGTGTGTGGGGTGTGGGTGTGTGTAGTGTGTGTGTGTGGTGTGGTTGTGTGAGTAGTGTGTGGGGTGTGGGTGTGTGAGTAGTGTGTGGGGTGTGGGTGTGTGAGTAGTGTGTGGGGTGTGGGTGTGTGACTAGTGTGTGTTGGGTGTCGGTGTGTGAGTAGTGTGTGTGTGGTGTGGGTGTGTGACTAGTGTGTGGGGTGTGGGTGTGTGAGTAGTGAGTGGGTGGTGTGGATGTGTGAGTAGTGTGTGGAGTGTGGGTGTGTGAGTAGTGTGTGGGGTGTGGGTGTGTGAGTAGTGTGTGGGTGTCTGAGTAGTGTGTGTTGGGTGTGGGTGTGTGAGTAGTGTGTGGGGTGTGTGAGTAGTGTGTGGGTGTGTGAGTAGTGTGTGGGGTGTGGGTGTGTGAGTAGTGTGTGGGTGTGTGAGTAGTGTGAGTAGTGTGTGGGGTGTGGGTGTGTGAGTAGTGTGTGGGGTGTGGGTGTGTGAGTAGTGTGTGAATAGTGTGTGTGGGGTGTGGGTGTGTGAGTAGTGTGTGGGGTGTGGGTGTGTGAGTAGTGTGTGGGGTGTGGGTGTGTGAGTAGGGTGTGTTTGTGGTAATCTTGTAAGGCCACACAGAATCACTTCAGCTCCTTAGGTATTCAGCCAGTAACATTCTGTAGAACCAGCTCCCCGGTCTGTCCTGACTCAGGCTCTCCCAAATGCTCAGGACCCACTGGTTGGTTGCAGCTGATTGCCACTGCAGACATTTTGTTGACTCATGACATTACACAAAGGTTTCAGAGGGTCACACGATAAACAATGTTTTGAAACCATTGCAAACTAGCATAATCGAGAAAACTTTAGTGTAGTTTGTTACAGAATCATTTGAAGTTCATACGTCAACTGCCAAAGTGATGTATGAGTCTCTTCATGCATATTGCTTGTGACAGTGCACATCTCTTTTCAGCGTGTGTGTGTGTGTGTGTGTGTGTGTTGGTACATACTGTATGTGACTGTGCGATTCTGAGTGTGTATATATTTACCCTCAGTGACAGGTGGGAATGTGTGTGAGGTGAGAAGTGGGAAATCCAACTCGCCGTGCAGACACACACACTGACGCCTAGACACACACACACACACACACACACACACACACACACACACACACACACACACACACACACACACACACACACACACACACACACACACACACACACACACTGCCCCCCTCTCTATCTCCTACTCTATTTTCCCCTTTCACTATTTAGCTTTCTCTTTCTTTCTTTCTTTCTTTCTCTTCTTTCTCTCATTTCAACCAGATGTATTTTTCTATCTCTCTGTCTTTCTATCCCCCTCACGCCCTCTTCTCCATCCCTCTCCCTCTTCTTTCTCCCTCACTATATCTCCCCTCACTCCCCCCTCTTTCCATCCCTCCCTCTGTCCCTTCTGTTTCCTGACAGGAAGGTGTAACAGATTACTCTGTCCCCCGGGGCGACTCCAATAACTTCCCCCGCTCTCTGCACTCTGCCCTGCTGTCCCTCCACACACACACACACACACACGCACACACACACACACACACACACACACACAAGCACACACACACCCACAAATGCAAAACACACACACGCGGATACAAACACACATGCATAAATACACACACTCCCCCTCATTGTGGTGTCCAGGGTGTGTGTTGGCTTCTGTCTCTCTATCTGACAGGTGTTAGATGCCACTGCTCTACGCAGCATTGTGATGAGCAAGAGTTTAAGTTGGGATATGAGACTGTGTGTGTGTTCATGTGTGTCTGCTGGTGTGTGTGTGTGTGTGTGTGTGTGTGTGTGTGTGTGTGTGTGTGTGTGTGTGTGTGTGTGTGTGTGTGTGTGTGTGTGTGTGTGTGTGTGTGTGTGTGTGTGTGTGTGTATAGTGTGGTGTGTGTGTGTGTATGTGTGGTGTGGTGTGTGTGTATGTAGATTCTCTCTCTCTCAGAGGAGTACAGATGTGCTAAACGTTCTTGTCACATGACCTCAGTGTTTCCTCTGGCTGTGGCTCTGCTGTTGTCATCATTGTTGGACAGAGTATCGCATAGCACACTCTCTCTCCCTAACCATACATGACCTCACACACACACGCAAGTGCAAATGCACACGCATGCACACACCGCACGCACACACACACGCACGCACACACACACACACACACACACACACACACACACACACACACACACACACACACACACACACACACACACACACACACACACACACACACACACACACACACACACACACAGGTTTGTGGTTTAACTGATTTGAGTAAAACAGGTTTTTCCCTCTCCTCAAGGCGGTACTACAGAACTTTAAATGTCCTTTGATTGAGTTGATTTATTGAATGCCAATGTATGTGCCTGTTTCTACAGTCTCACCATGCAAATAATGTCTGTGCTTGTGCCTGGAAATGTATTTACTCTGACCATGTGTTTGAGCAAAAGAGTGTGTAGCCTGTCTCTCTGTGTGTATCATTACTGTGTTTTTTCCCTCCGTGTGTGTGTGTATGCTTGCATGTGTGTGTTCGTGCGTGTGTTTATGCTTGCATGTGCGTGTTCGTGCGTGTGTCTTTGTGCGTGTTCAAGGTGTGAACGTGATGCTGCGTAAGATAGCGGTGGCAGCAGCCTCCAAGCCGTCGGTGGAGATCACCCAGGAGGGTGAGACTCTGTCCATACGAACCTTCACCTCCGTCAGAACCACCCACGTCACCTTCACGGTGGGAGAGTCCTTCAACGAGGCCACGGTCGACGGACGCCCCTGCACGGTACACACACGCACACACACGCACACACACACACACACACACACACACACACACACACACACACACACACACACACACACACACACACACACACACACACACACACACACACACACACACACACACACACACACACACACACACACACACACACACACACACACACACACTTATGCAAGCATATACACACACACATACGTATATAGTGCCTTTCACACCCCTTGACTTTTTTCACATTTTGTTACAGCCTGAATTTAAAATGGATTACGTTTTCATCTTGTGTCACTGGCCTACACCCAATATTCCATAGTGTCAAAGTAGAAGTATGTTTTTACAAATCTTTACAAATTAATAAAAAAATACATCTGAAATGTATTGAGTCAATAAGTATTCAACCCCTTTGTTATGGCAAGCCTAAATAAGTTCAGGAGTAAAAATATGCTTGACAATATGCTTGTCACATAATAATTTGAATGGACTCACTCTGCAATTATAGTGTTTGACTACCTTGTCTCTGTACCCCACACATACAATTATCTATAAGGTCCCTAAGTCGAGCAGATAATTTCAACACAGATTCAACCACAAAGAACAGGGAGGTTTTCCAATGCCTCGCATAGAAGGGCACCTATTGGTAGATGGGTAAAAAAAACATTAAATATCCGTTTGAGCATGGTGAAGTTATTAATTGCACTTTGGATGGTGTATCAATACACCCAGTCACTACAAAGATACAGGTGTCCTTCCTAACTCAGTTGCTGGAGAGGAAGGAACTGCTCAGGGATTTCACCATGAGGCCAATGGTGACTTTAAAACAGTTCGAGTTTAATTGTCATCGGAAAGGACTAGGAGTATTTTAGTATAAAAAGAAACGGAATAGAGCTAAGGACAGGCAAAATTCTAGAGGAAAACCTGGTTCAGTCTGCTTTCCACAAGACGCTGGGGGACAAATTCCCCTTTCAGCAGGACGACAACCTAAAACACAAGGCCAAATATACACGGGAGTTCCTCACCAAGGCGACATTGAATGCTCCTGAGTAGCCTAGTTACAGTTTTTACTTAAATCGGCTTGAAAATCTATGACAAGACTTAAAAATGGCTGTCTAGCAATGATCAACAACCAACTTGACAGAGGTTGAAGAATCTTTTTAAAGAATAATGTGTATATTTGTACCCAGAAATACTGACAGCTGTAATCACTGTCAAAGGTGATGCCAACATGTATTGACTCAGGGGTGTGAACCTCTAAAACATATTTTCACTTTGTCATTATGGGATATTGTGTGTAGATGGGTGAGAAAAAAAATCATATTTAATCCATTGAATTCAGACTGTAACACAACAAAATGTGGAATAAGTCAAGGGGTATAAATACTTGCTGAAGGCACTGTATACATCACACACACACGAGCGCACGCACGCACGCGCACACCCCCCTCTGTACTCACATTAATCTCTGTCCCACACCCTATCCACTGTCCCTAATGAAAGCTTCGACTCATGTTTGACCCCTAAGCTACAACTCCCCAGGTTGTATCTGTTAGGGGAAACCCAGACCTGTGGACTGTGGAGTGCTAGAGGGACCATGGGATATGACCCAGTGTTGGCTTGGTCTCTGCTTCCACTGGGTTGATCTATGCTGTTACTAATGCCTCTTTAAGGTCTACAGACTCTATTTAATTTGGTATTTCCCATATATTCACTGATACCATATGAAACCTCTCCCTTAGTCTACTAGGAACAATCTCACTGCACCACTCTCTCTCTCTCTCTCTCTCTCTCTCTCTCTCTCTCTTCGGAGTGCATGCTGGGAAGTGAGTCGTCAAGCAGGAGTGTTTGTGAGAGCGACTGGATTTCTTTTCATTCTATTGGGTTTTGGTATGTAAATATATATATATTGATTAGTTGGTTTAAAGATAATTGTTCTAATTATTAATTAACAAGTAGAGGGGTGGTGGGATAGTTTGAGGTTGTTTGTTTTCGCGAGGGCACAACCAGCTGGTTGAGGCTGGTTGAAATGTCCACTCGTGGGAGTTTGGAGTATGAAAAACTTAGTTGGCGCAATGGAATTAAGATTTTGGCAGAGGTTGGATGTTCAGTGGAAGAATGTGTTTTAGCGGTAGGTAGTATGATTGGGTATGATAGCATTAAATCAGCCTCAAGGATGAATAGCGCAGTAGTGATATTCTTAGATTCTATTGGAAAAGTGAATACGATGGTGGAGAACGGTGTTGTTTTGAGGGAGACACAGACGCAGGTATTTCCACTTATGAATCCGGCTAAGAAGGTTATATTGTCTAACGTACCACCATTTGTTAGAGATGAAGTGTTGGAGAGAGAATTATCGCGTCATGGTCAAATTGTATCTACAATAAAGAAAGTTCTTTTTGGATGTAAATCTCCGTTGCTGAAACATGTCGTGTCTCATAGGAGGCAAGTGCATATGATCTTAAAAAAGGACGTTGATGAACTGAATTTAGCGTTCAGTTTTAAGATTGATGGATTTGATTATGTTTTTTACGCTTCTACTGAATCAATGAAATGTTTTGGGTGTGGAAGAGAGGGGCATTTGGTGCGTAGTTGTCCTGAGAAGGAGCGCGCAGAGCCCGGTAGTAGTTATGGTGATGGTACAGATAATGCATCGACGCAAAGGGATGAAATTGCTAAAAGTACAGGGGAAGAAAGAAGGTGGGCAGATGTGGTTGGAAAAGGGGGAGAGGAAGGCAGTGTGGATACGGGGACAATTGTGGTGGATCAGAACAAGGAGGGAGGGGAAGCAGTCTGTGAGATTGCGACTGCCGTTGCTGAGGTGGTGTTGGAAAATGAAATTGGAGATAAAGAGGAAATTGAAATAACAGGAAAGGAAGAAGCTGTTTTCAAAGTACCGAGAAGTAAGAGAAAGAATGTAGGGGGTGGTGAAGGGTCTAATTCTAAGAGGAAGGTAGAGATTGATAAATTAGTTGAAGATGAAAAGGTTGAAGAGATGGGGGAGTTTTCCTCTGGGGAAGAGAGCGGAAGTGAGTCATCTGACGCGTCACAACAAAATAGTGAGATAATTGGGGAGGAAGGAAGGTATGGAATTAAGAAGGTACGCCAATTTCTGAAGTTGACAAAAGGGAAGAAATATATGCAGGATTACAATATAACTGATTTTTTCCCTGAAAGTGAATTGTTTATTGAATCAGCAAAGTTTTTGATGTCAAAAATAACAGGGGGAGGTTTGACAAGCCCTGAAATTGCTAGACTTAAGAAGGTGGTCACGAGAGTGATAAGTGATGTAAATTCTAAAGAAAATGAAAGGGTTTAGTTGCAGTTTTAACCCTGTAAAGAGATGGGATGTCTGTATCTTCCTCTGTATATTTTTTTCATTCATGAGCAGTTTTAAGATTTCTTCTTTAAACATAAATGGCGGAAGAGATGTTAAAAAAAGAGCGATAGTGTATGAGTTAATTAGGGGAAAGGGAAGTGACATAAATTTTCTACAAGAAACGCATAGTAATTTGGAAAATGAAGTTATGTGGAAAAAGGAGTGGGGGGGGACAGTGGTGTGTAGTCATAAAAATTCTAAAAGTGGGGGTGTGGCTATATTGTTCTCAAGGGGGTTTTTGCCTTTGTCTTATGAGGTTGAAGAGGTAGTTGAGGGGAGGTTATTAAAAGTTAGAGCAAGGTATGAAAACATCACTATGTGTCTGATAAATGTCTATGCCCCAGTGGTGGCAGTTGAGAGGGTATGTTTTTTAGAGACATTATCAAATACCATTGAGAAATGTAACAATGAAGATTATTTATTTATTGCTGGGGATTTTAACTGCACAGTCAGTGATTTAGATAGAAATCACCAAGAACCTCATATAGCCTCAAGGACCTTTTTAAAACGCCTCATTGTAACACATGAATTGTGTGATATTTGGCGGAGTCAAAATGGAGGCACAAGGCAGTACACCTGGGCGCATGTGAGAGAGAACATCATCTCTATGGCAAGGTTAGATAGGTTTTATTGTTTTGAGCATCAATCTCAGGTCTGTAAATCAAGTGTGATAACCCCAGTGGGATTTTCTGATCATTGTTTAATAACAGAGGTGGTGTTCATTAATGATGTAAAACCCAAAAGCGCATACTGGCATTTTAATATAACTTTATTGAGTGATGCTCACTTCAGGAAATGTTTTTGTTTTTTCTGGGAGAGGTGGAGGTCTCAAAAGGACAGTTTTGTATCTATTCAACAGTGGTGGGATATAGGGAAAATCCAGATTCAACAATTTTGTAATCAATACACGAGGAATGTCACCAAGGATATCATCAGATCAATGAAAGCCCTAGAGTTTGAAATAGTGGAACTCATGACGTTGATTGAGACCACAGGAGATCGAGGCCATACGCAGGCACTCAAGAAAAAAAAAGTTGAATTGGCAGACCTGCTGGGTATCAGAGCACAGGGGGCATTGGTGAGAAGTAAGTTTCAGGGAATATCTGAAATGGATGCCTCATCCAAATTTTTCTTTGGTTTAGAGAAAAAGAATGGACAAAGAAAAATTATTCATTGTCTCAAATCAGCTGTTGGACAAGAGCTCACTAGCCCTAGTGAAATTAGAAAGAGGGCAGTAGAGTTCTATGCTGAGCTCTACAAGTGTGAGTACAAAGAGGATAAAACAGTGACACAGCAGTTCCTTGATGGGCTCCCAAAGGTGGATGCAGAAGCTCAGGTTGAGCTTGAGAAACCATTGTCTTTGCAGGAGTTATACTCTGCATTAAAAGGCATGGAAAATGGAAGGGCACCAGGCTTTGATGGGCTTCCCGTTGACTTTTTTAAGTCTTTTTGGACTATGTTGGGAGAAGATTGGCTAGCAGTAGTTAGTGATAGTTTAACCGGAGGGTTACTACCATTAAGCTGCAGAAGGGCTGTCCTCACCCTACTGCCCAAAAAGGGAGACCCTAGGGAGGTGAAAAACTGGAGGCCGGTGGCTTTATTGTGCACTGATTATAAGATCCTGTCCAAGGCTTTGTCCAACAGGCTGAGGGAGGTGATGGGGCAAATCATACATACGGACCAGTCCTACTGTGTTCCTGGCAGGCAGATAGGGGATAACATTTCTCTGATTCGTGACTTTTTGGACGTCTCTAGGGCTATTGGGTTGGATGCAGGTCTAATTTCAATTGATCAGGAAAAGGCATTTGACCGAGTTGAACATCAATATTTATGGCATACGCTTGAGGCGTTTGGGTTCAGCTCTGGTTTTATTGACATGATAAAGGTGATATATGGTGACATTGAAAGTGTATTGAAAGTTAACGGTGGTTTGAGTGCTCCTTTTAAAGTGTGTAGAGGTATTAGACAGGGATGTTCTTTATCAGGGATGTTGTATGCCATTGCTATAGAGCCACTACTAAATAGCATTAGAAGTCGCATTGAAGGGGTGTACCTTTCCAAGGATATTCCTCCTATTCGTCTTTCAGCCTATGCTGATGATGTAGTTGTTTTAGTGAAAAATCAAGCGGAGGTGGATAGTTTGAGTCTAATGGTTGATCGGTTTAGGGGAATATCTTCGGCAAAAGTAAATTGGGAAAAGAGTTGTGCTTTACAGATTGGAGAATGGTCTGGAGGGATCATGGCTTTGCCAGGGGGATTGGAATGGTGTAAGGGAGGGTTTAAGTATCTTGGAGTGTACTTAGGAGATGAGGGGATTATGGAAAGAAATTGGATTGGGGTGGTTGAAATGGTGGAAGGGAGGATGAGGAGATGGCGTTGGTTGTTATCTCGAATGTCATATAGGGGGCGAACTATTATAGTTAACAATGTGATTGCCTCTGCACTATGGCATCGGTTGGCAGTTTTAGAACCACCATCTGGTCTTCTGGCTAAGATACAGGCAATTATGGTGGATTTTTTTGTGGATAAATATCACTGGGTTCCACAAAGTGTTTTGTATTTGTCAAAAGAGGAGGGGGGACAAGGTCTGGTACATCTTGCTAGTAGGGCTGCTGCTTTCCGTTTTCAGTTTATTCAAAGGTTGCTTTATGGACAGGAAAATGTGGTGTGGAGGGGGGTAGCAGGCCTTGTGTTACAGAGGGTTGGAGGATTAGGTTTAAAGAAGGCTTTATTTCTGGTTGATAGTAGCCAGATTTCTAGGGAGGGAGTACCTCCATTTTACAGAGGTCTTCTCAGAGTGTGGAGCATAATGAAGGTGTCCAGACGAACTTCAGCGGAGTCAGTGCATTGGCTGTTGGAGGAACCTCTGGTGTTTGGGGCAAGACTGGATTGTACAACTGCAGCTGTTCCACATTTCTCCAAGATTCTGGTGAAGGGAAAAATAATCACCTTAACCTGTCTAGGATCAGCGTGGCGCTAGCGGCACACCCCCCCCCCCCCCCACTGAAAAACCAGTGCCGCGAAATTCAAAAAAAATATATTTTTAAAATATTTAACTTTCACACATTAAAGTCCAATACAGCTAATGAAAGACACAGATCTTGTGAATCCAGTCAACATTTCCGATTTTTAAAATGTTTTACAGGGAAGACACAATATGTAAAGATGTACATCTATTACCTAAAAACACATTAGCATAATCCACCATCTTTTATTTGTCCACCAACACCAGTAGCCATCACCAATTCGGCTAAACTAAGATATTTATAGCCCCTAACCAACAAAATAACTCATTAGATGACAGTCTGATAACATATTTATGGTATGGGATAGGTTTTGTTAGAAAAATGTGCATATTTCAGGTAGCTGGCATAGTTTACAATTGCACCCACCGTCACAAATGGACTAGAATAATTACAATGAGCAACGTGTTTACCTAACTACTAATCATCAAACATTTCGTAAAAATACACAGCATACACGAATCGAAAGACACAGATCCTGTGAATACAGACAATATTTCAGATTTTCTAAGTGTCTTACAGCGAAAACACAATAAATCGTTATATTAGCATAGCACATAGCACATTAGCAGCCCAGCATTGATTCTAGCCAAAGTGAGCGATAAAAGTCAACATCGCCAAAAGATATTAATTTTTTCACTAACCTTCTCAGAATTCTTCCGATGACACTCCTGTAACATCATTTTACAATATACATATACAGTTTGTTCGAAAAGGTGCATATTTAGCCATACAAAACCGTGGTTACACAATGAAAATAGTAGCAAAACAAGCCTGAAAATGTCGGTCGCCATCTTTCAGAGTGATCTAGTTTAATTAATAGCTAATCATATACTTGACTAAAAAATACAGGGTTTACAGGAATCGAAAGACAAATTAGTTCTTAATGCAACCGCTGATTTACATTTTTAAAATTATCCTTACTTTTCAATACAGGGTTCGCCAAGTGAAGCTATACCAAACAAAATGGCGAAATATGCGTTTAAAATATTTCGACAGAAACACGATTTATCATATTAAATATTGCTTACTTTGAGCTGTTCTTCCATCAGATTCTTGGGCAATGTATCCTTTCTATGTTATAAACGTCTTTTGGTCGATAGATGTCCTCTGTCCTTCGAAATGTCCACCACCAACGACCGACACCCCAAAACGTGTCCAAAGTTTCAGAGTGCACAACAAATAAATTCCTCAAAATCGCACTAAACGGATATAAATTGCTATAAAACGGTTCAAATTAACTACATTATGATGTTTTTAACACCTATAACGAGTAAAAACATGACCGGAGAAATATTGCTGGTTAGAAAACGATTTGGAACGAGGCAGGTCCGATGTCCTTCACGCTTCAGGCGCACGACGAGAAAGGGCGGTCTCTATACATTTTGGTCTTTTATAATGGCTGTGAATGTCCCATCGATTCCATTGAAAACGTGATGACGTACAGACACCCAGAGGAAGACGTAGGCAGTGTCGGTTTCTTCATAGCATTCACTGTCGCCTTAAAAACAGACCCCAGATCAGAGGTAAAAATTTCTGAAATCTGAACCCTGTCATGAAAAGTGCTGTAGAAATTGTTCTGTACCACTCAGAGACAAAATTCCAACTTCTATAGAAACTAGAAGGTGTTTTCTATCCAATAATAACAATAATATGCATATTGTACGATCAAGAATTTAGCACGAGGCAGTTTAATTTGGAGACACAAATATGCTAATGCGGAACAGCACCCCCTATAGTTCCAAGAAGTTAAAGAAGGCTTTATTTCTGGTTGATAGTAGCCAGATTTCTAGGGAGGGAGTACCTCCGTTTTACAGAGGTCTTCTCAGAGTGTGGAGCATAATGAAGGTGTCCAGACGAACTTCAGCGGAGTCAGTGCATTGGTTGTTGGAGGAACCTCTGGTGTTTGGGGCAAGACTGGATTGTACAACTGCAGCTGTTCCACATTTCTCCAAGATTCTGGTGAAGGGAAAAATAATCACCTTAAGACAGTTAATGGCAATGACTGGGCCCGACTTAATGGATGGAAGACGGTTGGCTGAACATTTGGGGGTGAGGTCGGAAAGGATTGTTGGACAAATGCTGGGAAGCTGCAGGAAAGCTCTGTCAGCGGAAGAGTGGGGAATGCTTAATAGCCACAAGAAGAAGGAACAAGATGAAGACGTCTCATTTCCAAGATTAGGGATTACACCAAATATCACAGAGTCAGAGAGAAAGGGTATATTGTTGGATTTGAGAGGGTTGGAGGAGGTGGGTTTGGATGAGGTGAATGGGAAGGATTTGTATAGGGGGTGTGTTAAGGTGTTAAACAAAGAGAAATTGAAAAATAGAAAAGACACTCCATGGAGGGTAAAATTGGGAATTGATGACAAGGTAAAGCCAGCATGGAGAGCACTGTACAAACCACCGTTACAAAAGGGTACTGGTGATATGCAATGGAGGGTGTTACATGGCATTATTGCAGTTAATGCTTTTGTATCTGTCATTAATTCAGATGTTAGAGATGGATGTTCTTTTTGTAATATAAGAGAAACCATTTTTCACTGTTTTATGGAGTGTGAGAGGATAAAACCTTTATTGGAAATACTGGAATCATTGTTTAGAGCTGTAGGTGAGATTTTTAATAACAATGTTTTTATTTTGGGGTTTCAATATAGTAAGCAACAGAAAAGAAAATGTCAAATGTTAAATTTTATTTTGGGACAAGCTAAGATGTCAATTTTTTTGAGTAGGAAACATAAAATAGACACGGGATATGAGAAGGATATAAGATGTGTTTTTAAAGGATTAGTGAAAGCAAGAATAAAAGTGGATTTTGAGTTCTTCTCAGCTGTAAAAGATCTCCCATTGTTTGAGGAGAAGTGGGCATATGAAGGAGCGCTTTGTTTTGTAGAGGAGGGGAAATTATTTTTTGTTGAGGAAATAAGTTGAATGTATATGTTCTTTTGTATTTTTATTTTATTTATTTTGTGTAGGAATTACATTCATTGTTTCATTTCTGAAAAGGCAGTGTGTCATTATTTATGTTAACAATTGAGTAGAAAATA
This sequence comes from Salvelinus fontinalis, assembly GCF_029448725.1. Lineage (NCBI taxonomy): Eukaryota > Metazoa > Chordata > Actinopteri > Salmoniformes > Salmonidae > Salvelinus > Salvelinus fontinalis. Next base: position 27,989 of record NW_026601289.1, read on the forward strand.
AAGGTTTTATAAAAACTAAAAAAAAAACTTCTCTCTCTCTCTCTCTTCTCCTCTCTCTCTCTCTCTCTCTCTCTCTCTCTCTCTCTCTCTCTCTCTCTCTCTCTCTCTCCTCTCTCTCTCTCTCTCTCTCTTCTCTCTCTCTCTCTCTCCTCTCTCTCTCTCCTCTCTCTCTCTCTCTCTCTCTCTCTCTCTCTCTCTCTCTCTCTCTCTCTCTCTCTCTCTCTCTCTCTCTCTCTCTCTCTCCTCTCTCTCTCTCTCTCCTCTCTCTCTCTCCTCTCTCTCTCTCTCCTCTCTCTCTCTCTCTCTCTCTCTCTCCCTCTCTCTCCTCTCTCTCCTCTCTCTCTCTCTCTCTCTTTCTCTTTTCCTGGCCCCACAGTGTGTAGGCTCCAGTAGATGGGTGTTACACATTGGTAGTGGATAAGGTGAGTCCTCCTTTCTTTGTGTGGAAAGGAGGACTCACTCACTCTCTCTCTCTCTCTCTCTCTCTTGCCATGTGTCCCTATCAAACTCTCCCTCTGATGGCCTCTGCTTGGCTGTTTCCAGAGGAAACAGAGAAACACCCAGAGCCTCTCTCTACTAACGATGAGCACATCACACATTATCATCTCCTTGATATTCCCCCTCTCCTTTCCTCCTTCTCTCTCCCCCCCAGAGGCCATGCAATAGCTTACACACTAGGTCACCTCCCTCTTTTTCTCTCACTCTTACCAATTATTGTTCTATCCATCCATTCACCACCCGCCCATCTGTCCAAAACATGACTTTCATCTCTCTGATGCTCATCTAACTATATTGCATGTCTGTCTGTCTGTCTCTCAGAGTCTTCCAAAGTGGGAGACAGACAGTAAGATCAGCTGTGAGCAGACTCTGCAGAAAGGGGAGGGACCTAAGACCGCCTGGACCCGAGAGATAACCAATGACGGCGAGCTCATCCTGGTAAGACTCTCTACTGGCTACCTGTCCTGTCAATCAACCACAGTTAGAGGCATTGTACTGTACAACCGTCCACTGATACATTTTGAACACAGTATGCTTGAGGACCTCAGTCATTTTCCTTCCACACAAAGAAAGGAGGACTCACCTTATCCACTACCAATGTGTAACACCCATCTACTGGAGCCTACACACTGTGGGGCCAGGAAGTTTTTCCATAATACGATAGTCATCCCGCCACTCCATTCAGATCAGTGTTAACGAGGGAGGGAGGGATTGCATTTTTGTTCCCCCCAGTTGTATCATTGGAATGTGATACAAAACGTGGCAACGGTGTGCTTTAGGACCATGCGGGTCCCTCCGAGCGTCGGGGAGGCTGTTTGGACTGTTTATCTGACTGGTCGGGTAGGCTGTTTGGACTGTTTATCTGACTGATCGGGTAGGCTGTTTGGACTGTTTATCTGACTGGTCGGGTAGGCTGTTTGGACTGTTTATCTGACTGGTCGGGTAGGCTGTTTGGACTGTTTATCTGACTGATCGGGTAGGCTGTTTGGACTGTTTATCTGACTGATCGGGTAGACTGTTTGGACTGTTTATCTGACTGATCGGGTAGGCTGTTTGGACTGTTTATCTGACTGATCGGGTAGGCTGTTTGGACTGTTTATCTGACTGATCGGGTAGACTGTTTGGACTGTTATCTGACTGATCGGGTAGGCTGTTTGGACTGTTTATCTGACTGATCGGGTAGGCTGTTTGGACTGTTTATCTGACTGGTCGGGGAAGCTGTTTGGACTGTTTATCTGACTGATTTACTTTTCTTTTCGAAAAAGTTATGTCCCGACCACTTCTAAAACCAAAGTTGCGCCCCTGACTGGAACGTATAGCTAATGATCATCATGTGTGCCACTGTGTGGAACGTATAGCTAATGATCATCATGTGTGCCACTGTGTGGAACGTATAGCAAATGATCACCATGTGTGCCACTGTGTGGAGAGACATGAAGCTCAACATGAAAACTGCCACTCTGTAAAAGGACGCGTCGTTAGAGCGAACACAAGTGAACCCGTCAAACCAGAGACGACTCCCTCGTTTCCTGGAATCAGTTTGTTTTCCCATTTGTCAAGGACCATGAACAAATGCATCTGATGCATTGCACAATATGTGGTCTGTCTCTGATCATTCCATCTCTCATGCTGAGTGTTGGGCTTCTAATTCAGTTAGTCAACTTAGATCTAAAATCGTATGGTTTCCATGGTTTAAAAGGCCAGCAGGTTGTAATGCAGGAGTCGTTCAGGACACCTCTTGTTGGAAGAGACACAGTCACAGACAGGGACTGAACAGGATGGACAGAGACTGTGTTAATGTTGGATATGAATGCTTCTATTGAAAAATGCACATCTTTATAAATTCCTTGGATATGAATACCTATATTAAATATATGTATAAATTCCTCTCATTCCAGACCATGAGTGCGGAGGATGTGGTGTGTACCAGAGTCTACGTACGAGAGTGAAAGAGGAGACAACTCTTCATCCTTCCATCTCTCTCACCACTCACTCTCTCACTCACTCATTCACTCACTCATTCACTCACTCACTCCACAAACCCCCGGCCAGAATGAGCAGGGTGAAAGCAGCTTGTAGAATCTAGTTTAACTCCCGTATATCTGTCAGAAAACCATGGGATTGAACCCAGTCTAGTTGACCTAATCTATTAAAGTCAGTCTTGCCAATGTTCTGTCCACTTACTCAGTGAGGTTGTAAACCTGAAGGTGTGTCTTTTTCTGAGTCTTTGTACGTGCAAGGTTGTTGATCCGTGTGTGTGTGTGTGTGTGTGTGTGTGTGTGTGTGTGTGTGTGTGTGTGTGTGTGTGTGTGTGTGTGTGTGTGTGTGTGTGTACGTGTACGTGTACGTGTACGTGTACGTGCTAGTCAGTGGAGTAGGTCTAAGTGTGTGTATCAGTGTCTGACTATATTTGTAGTTGTGTAAACCTATCTATGACCTCTTCCAGTTATAAGGTCAGTTACTTTGTGTCCGGTCTCTCTCTCCTTCTCTCTTCCCTCTTTTTTCTCTATGTCGATAAAGTTGTATATTTATTACACTAGATCTGATACCGTGTTGCTATGGTTTTTACTTTGTCTCTTTTATATAAAATCTGATCATAGGAATTTATGCTTTCTATGGGAAGACAATAAAACACGATGTTGACTCCATACGGTTTGGGTTTTTGGTAACACACACACACACACACACACACACACACACACACACACACACACACACACACACACACACACACACACACACACACACACACACACACACACACACACACACACACACACACACACACACATCTTGACACGCACATGAACGCATGCTCGCACACTTACTTACACACACAGTTGCTCACACACACAAACAGTACAGATGTAGGCTCTTAATTTGAGCCAGTTTGCTACAGCAGGAAAATAATCCTGCAGAAACAGGAAATGTGAATTATTATCTGGATTATAACTAATGGCCATTTTTGTAGGGGGTTGGTACATTTTTCGTAAGGAAAAATCAAGTCTGAAATTTTAAAGTGGAAATGACAAACTTCAGAAGCCCTTTTAAACCTCAACTACACAACAAGTTTTAGATTTCCTGCAGTGCAGGAACATTCTCAGGCAACAGACAGGGTGATCAAAAGAATATCCTACATCTGTAAATACTCAAGGACTAAGATTTTACCGGTAAATACCGCTTTATGTCCGCAAGGCAATCAAACAAGCTAAGTCCCAGTATAGAGACAAAGTAGAGTCGCAATTCAACAGCTCAGACACAAGAGGTATGTGGCAGGGTCTACAGTCAATCACGGATTACAAAAAGAAAACCAGCCCCGTCGCTGACCAGGATGTCTTGCTCCCAGACAGGCTAAATAACGTTTTTGCTCGCTTTGAGGACAATACAGTGCCACTGACACGGCCCGCTACCAAAAGCTGCGACCCCGCCCTGTGCAACTGGGTCCTGGACTTCCTGACGGGCCGCCCCCAGGTGGTGAGGGTAGGTAACAACATCTCCACCCCGCTGATCCTCAACACCGGGGCCCCACAAGGGTGCGTTCTGAGCCCTCTCCTGTACTCCCTGTTCACCCACGACTGCGTGGCCATGCATGCCTCCAACTCAATCATCAAGTTTGCAGACGACACTACAGTGGTAGGCTTGATTACCAACAACGACGAGACGGTCTACAGGGAGGAGGTGAGGGGCCTCGGAGTGTGGTGTCAGGAAAATAACCTCACACTCAACGTCAACAAAACAAAGGAGATGATTGTGGACTTCAGGAAACAGCAGAGGGAGCACCCCCCTATCCACATCGACGGGACAGTAGTGGAGAAGGTGGAAAGTTTTAAGTTCCTCGGTGTACACATCACGGACAAACTGAATTGGTCCACCCACACAGACAGCGTTGTGAAGAGCCTCAGGAGGCTGAAGAAATTTGGCTTGTCACCAAAAGCACTCACAAACTTCTACAGATGCACAATTGAGAGCATCCTGTCGGGCTGTATCACCGCCTGGTATGGCAACTGCTCCGCCCACAACCGTAAGGCTCTCCAGAGGGTAGTGAGGTCTGCACAACGCATCACCGGGGGCAAACTACCTGCCCTCCAGGACACCTACACCACCCGATGTCACAGGAAAGCCATAAAGATCATCAAGAACAACAACCACACAAGCCACTGCCTGTTCACCCCGCTATCATCCAGAAGGCGCGGTCAGTACAGGTGCATCATAGCAGGGACCGAGAGACTGAAAAACAGCTTCTATCTCAAGGCCATCAGACTGTTAAACAGCCACCACTAACATTTAGTGGCCGCTGCCAACATACTGACTCAACTCCAGCCACTTTAATAATGGGAATTGATGGAAATTATGTAAAAATGTACCACTAGCCACTTTAAACAATGCCACTTAATATAATGTTTACATACCCTACATTACTCATCTCATATGTATATGTATATACTGTACTCTATATCATCTACTGCATCTTGCCATCTTTATGTAATACATGTATCACTAGCCACTATCAAACTATGCCACTTTATGTTTACATACACTACATTACTCATCTCATAGGTATATACCGTACTCTATACCATGTACTGCACCATTGCCTATGCCGTTCTGTACCATCACTCATTCATATATCTGTATGTACATATTCTTTATCCCTTTACACTTGTGTGTATAAGGTAGTAGATGTGGAATTGTTAGGTTAGATTACTTGTTGGTTATTACTGCATTGCCGGAACTAGAAGCACAAGCATTTCGCTACACTCGCATTAACATCTGCTAACCATGTGTATGTGATAAATAAAAATTGATTTGATTTGATTTATGGTTTGTGAGTATAACTGTAACTCACCATTGGCGTCTAAATGGCGTCTAAATACACACACACACACACAGACACATACACACACACATTAGTACTAGTGCTGGCACAATTACCGTATAACCGTGTAACCGACGGTTATGGATGAAGACCGTCATAAAAATTAAACAACTCTCATAATCGTTCGTGCGGTTGAGTCTGTTTCCGCGGTAACATGGACTTAAAAATGTGATGAAACCCCCACAATGCAGCAACAGCACACATAGAAATATAATGAATCATTCTAAGCACATGCAGTCAGGAGCAGAGGAGGAGAAAATTTGTCAAAAATTTAAAAAAATGAATATAAATATATTTTGTATTATTTGCTACTTGAACGGTTATTAAGGAGACGGTGGTCATTTGGCTGGCCAATTACCATCATCCAAAATTACATGACCGTCACAGCCCTAACTAGTACACATCTTATTTTAGACTTTGTCTCAGCTGTCTGCAACAAGAATAACTTGTCTGTCTCTCCGCCCCCTCGAGAGTCTCCCTCTCCCTTTTTCCTTCTCCCCATCCCTCCCGTCTTTCTCTCTCTGTCAATCATCTCTCTACCACATGCCCTCCTTTCTCCACTCCTTTCTTTCTCACTGCCTCTCTTCTCAGTCATTTTCTCCATTCATCCTCTCTTCTCTCTCCCCATTCTCCATTCCTCCTCTCTTCTCTTACTCCCCCTTCTCCATTCATCCTCTCTTCTCTCTCTCTCCCCTCTTCTCCATTCATCCTCTCTTCTCTCTCTCCCCCTTCTCCATTCATCCTATCTTCTCTCTCCCCCCCTTCTCAATTAATCCTCTCTTCTCTCTCTCCCCTTCTCCATTCATCCTCTCTTCTTTCTCTCCCACTTCTCCATTCATCCTCTTTTCTCTTCTCTCCCCCTTCTCCATTCATCCTCTCTTCTCTCTCCCCCCTTCTCAATTCATCCTCTCTTCTCTCCCCCTTCTCCATTCATCCTCTCTTCTCTCTCCCCCCTTCTCAATTCATCCTCTCTTCTCTCCCCCTTCTCCATTCATCCTCTCTTCTCTCTCTCCCCCCCCCCCCTTCATCAAAAGCATTCAAACTGTAATGAGTACTTTTGGTTGTCAGGGAAAATGTGTGGAGTAAAAAGTACAATATTTTCTTTAGGAATGTAGTGAAATAAAAGTAAAAGTTGTCCAAATATAAATAGTAAAGTAAAGTATATATACCCCAAAAAACGACTTAAGTAGTACTTTAAAGTATTTTTACTTAAGTACTTTACACCACTGCAAACACACACACACACACACACACACACACACACACACACACACACACACACACACACACACACACACACACACACACACACACACACACACACACACACACACACACACACACGGGTGCGCATGTGCGGGCACACACACATTCACTTCAATGTTAGTCCTTCATCTCTGAAATCACACAAACACATCTGTCGTTAAGGCAACAGTTAAAGATGCGGATGATAAGTGGAATGAAGTTGAACATGAGTCTATTTAATGGACAGGTGAGTTGGCCAGTTGGAACCCAGAGATGGCCAGGGTGGGGCCCAACCAATCTGGCCAATCAATGACCAGAAAAAAAGGGTCAGGAGGCGTGTCCCAACAGGCAGGAAATGCCAATGGGATTATAGGGTACAGTTGATTGACAGCAGATGTGCTTAACAAGGAGCAGAATCTTTAAGGAAAACCTGTAAATGGAAGAGAACTGGAGACACTCACACACACAGAGCAGGGTGATAGAGGTAGAGGAAATGGAAAAGAGAGAGGTGCACAAGGAAAGGAATTTAGAAATGTTCAAAATGGTCTTTCTCTCATGTTTGACCTCTAAGCTACAACTCCCCAGGTTTTATCTGTTAGGGGAAACCCAGACCTGTGGACTGTGGAGTGCTAGAGGGACCATGGGATATGACCCAGTGTTGGCTTGGTCTCTGCTTCCACTGGGTTGATCTATGCTGTTACTAATGCCTCTTTAAGGTCTACAGACTCTATTTAATTTGGCATTTCCCATATTTTCACTGATACCATATGAAACCCCTCCCTTAGTCTCCTAGGAACAATCTCACTGCACCATTCTCCACTTCTGTCAAGTCTCGCTCTCTCTCTCTTTCTCTCGCTCTCTCTATCTCCCCCTGCAGCTGTGTGTAATTACAGTGTGACCTCAGTAAAGTACCATTCTGGCCAGTAAAACCGGTAGATAACTGCCCTTCTCTGCCTGTTTATTAGCCCCTGGGGCGGTAAAAGGCAGCTGTTTTGCCCCCTTCAAAAACACACGGCCTGCACTGGACCCCCGTAAAAACACACGGCCTGCACTGGACCCCCGTAAAAACACACGGCCTGCACTGGACCCCCGTAAAAACACACGGCCTGCACTGGACCCCCGTAAAAACACACAAACAGTCAGACACACACGTACTTGCATACCGAACCAAACACACACATTCTGCAAACTCTTCACACGTACCATCAAACACTCACACTGTACACGCAGCTCATAAAACACACACTCAGTACACACACACACAAGGTGAGCACACACACACCATGCTGCACTAAAGCAAGCAAGTGAAAACAACTCACATGCATACGATACAATACACACCTACTGTACACTCCAACCAGAGTGCCTGCAAACCATACATTTTACCATAAAGACAGCATGGGTGCATTGCATAGAAAAATACTTTCCATAAATGTATATCTGGGGCCAGACTAAATCTGAAATTTGTATCCTGATTTGAACAACATTGTCATATTCCATGGATAAAACTGAGGCTACACAGTACATGTTGATTGGCACTAATGTATTGGACTTGGTTTGAATGGATGCACCAGCCCGCGTTCCAGTATGTTGAACACAAAGCTGTTAACCTTTCCTGGTGATGGACTGCACTGGTTATGCTAATCTGATATGATGAATGAGACTTCCTAAAGACAAATGGACATCCAATACCTGCTAGCATAGCTAACCTGGTTACCATTGGTAATCAAGGGATATGTGAACCGAGACGTAGCACAAGCTCTAACGAGGTTTGTGTGAATGCAGGTTCGTTTAGGTGCCCTGAGGCCATGCCTGTCTCAAAGCAGAGTGCGATGGATGATTTGTGTTCAGGGTGGTGAGAGAGTGGTGTGTGTGCATGTGTGTGTCTCTGTGTGTGTTTTTGTGTGTGTGTTCATGCGTGTGTACGTGCCTCCATGCATGCCTATGTGGAATATAGCAGATGTGAGATGGATGATTTGAGTTCAGGTTGGGGCGGTTATTGACACCTGGGTCAACTGCATTCTGGGGAAGCTAGTAAAGTTGTGGGAGGACCGATGCAAAAATGTCCCACAGGCGACAGTACCACAGGGCATGATGGGTAAGAGGCCCACGCCTTTATAGACACAGAGTGCTCGTGACAGCCTGACTACACAACATGCACGCCAGCTAGCACATTTGGTGTCTTGGAAGTTTTGGAACGTAAGTCTTTGGTTTCCCATTGGTTCTGGGGACAAAGACATACGTTTCCTGACCAGTAAAACTGCATTTTTAAAAAACATTCTGAGAATGGAAGTGAACATTTTGCCTGAATGTACATTTTCAGGTTTTATTAACGTTCTGAGAACAGAAATTGTATGTTATTTGAAGTTAAGTTAGTAACGTTCTAAGAACATTTTCTAAATGTTGTGAATGTTCTGAACGAAATGTAAAGGTTATTTGGAGGTTTTTGAAATAACTTCATTAAAACTTTCACTGAATGTTTCAATAAGACTGCTGTTAACTGGTTGGAACTCCATGCACGGATAGGACACATGGGAATTCATTTCTTTGGCATTATTCATGCAAACACATTTATTTTCTATTGTGGCATGGCGTCAGTGAGATTCAAACCTATGATCATCTGTCCTCTATCCATAGAATTAGTCCCCTGCGCCACTAGGCGAATGGAATGTATATGTTTTTAAATAACATTCTTAGAACATTCTTTTAATGTTACTAATGTTTTCTTGGGGTTTTCTTGGAATGTTTTCTTAATGTTCTGAGAACATGACTTTAAATTTAACTATAAGGAAACCTACTGAAAATGTTAAGTACTCAAATTCCCACAGAAGCACATTGTTTCTTAACGTTCTCTGAACTATTTGAGAACATTCCCAATGTCAAACCAAATCAA
>NW_026601289.1:42500-61498 GCF_029448725.1 Salvelinus fontinalis
TTTCTGACTGACAGTAATTTATTCTTGCTTAGCTGAGCTTTATGTGTGACAATAGTGTATCTGCATTGCTCCTGTTCTATCACTTGGGCTTATAACAGTAGTTGGCTCTGTCATATCTAAGCTTAATTCTTGGCAGACTGTTTTTTTTGGCCCTGACAGAGGTTCTACCTATACATGAATCTGTGGCTGTGTACTGGGAGACTGGTTGTGTGTGAGTGTGTGAGTGTGTGAGTTTGTGAGTGGGTGTGTGAGCTAACTCATCTGACTTTATTGCATAAGTCTGAGGATCAAAGCCAGCATGCTGCCAGTCTAGTAGACTTTACTGACAAACAATGCTATATGGGTCATTGTGCGTGTGTGTGTGTGTGTGTGTGTGTGTGTGTGTGTGTGTGTGTGTGTGTGTGTGTGTGTGTGTGTGTGTGTGTGTGTGTGTGTGTGTGTGTGTGTGTGTGTGTGTGTGTTGTTTTGAGTTGCACATAACTGTTACTTGATTATGATCACAAACCTCCTCTCCTCTCCTCCTCCATTCGCTGTGGTCCCTGAGGCAACAACAGGAGGAGAGAGGCAACAGCAGGAGGAGAGAGGAAACAACAGAAGGAGAGAGGGGACAGCAGGAGGAGAGAGGGAACAACAGAAGGAGAGCGGGGACAGCAGGAGGAGAGAGGGAACAACAGGAGGAGAGAGGGAACAGCAGGAGGAGAGAGGGATCAACAGGAGGAGAGAGGGAACAGCAGGAGGAGAGAGGGAACAGCAGGAGGAGAGAGGGAACAGCAGGAGGAGAGAGGGAACAGCAGGAGGAGAGAGGGGACAGCAGGAGGAGAGAGGGAACAGCAGGAGAGAGCGAACAACAGGAGATGATGAGGGAACAGCAGGAGGAGAGAGGGAACAGCAGGAGGAGAGAGCGAACAACAGGAGGAGAGAGGGAACAGCAGGAGGAGAGATGGAACAGCAGGAGGAGAGAGGGAACAGCAGGAGGAGAGAGGGAACAACGGGAGGAAAGAGGGAACAACAGGAGGAGAGAGGGAACAACGGGAGGAGAGAGGGAACAGCAGGAGGAGAGAAGGAACAGCAGGAGGAGAAAGGGGAGAACAGGAGGATAGAGGGAACAGCAGGAGGAGAGAGGGAACAGCAGGAGGAGAGAGGGAACAGCAGGAGGAGAGAGGGAACAGCAGGAGGAGAGATGGAACAGCAGGAGGAGAGAGGGAACAGCAGGAGGAGAGAGGGAACAGCAGGAGGAGAGAAGGAACAGCAGGAGTAAAGATGGAACAGCAGGAGGAGAGAGGGAACAGCAGGAGGACAGGGAACAACAGGAGGAGAGAGGGAACAGCAGGAGGATAGAGGGAACAGCAGGAGGATAGAGGGAACAGCAGGAGAAGAGATGGAACAACATGAGGAGAGAGGGAACAGCAGCAGGAGAGAGGGAACAGCAGGAAGCGAGAGGGAACAGCAGGAGGAGAGAGGGAACAACAGGCCTAGAAAATGAAAAAGGAGGCATAGTTCCTTATCCACAAACAATAGAGTAGGACGAAGTTGATCTACCTAACAACTACAGTAGGATGAAGTTGATCTACCTAACAACTACAGTAGGATGAAGTTGATCTACCTAACAACTACAGTAGGATGAAGTTGATCTAAATAACAACTAGAGTAGGATGAAGTTGATCTACCTAACAACTAGAGTAGGATGAAGTTAATCTACCTAACAACTACAGTAGGATGAAGTTGATCTACCTAACAACTACAGTAGTAAGAAGTTGATCTACCTAACAACTAGAGTAGGATGAAGTTGATCTACCAAACAACTAGAGTAGGCTGAAGTTGATCTACCTAACAACTAGAGTAGGATGAAGTTGATCTACCTAACAACTAGAGTAGGATGAAGTTGATCTACCTAACAACTAGAGTAGGATGAAGTTGATCCACCTAACAACTAGAGTAGGATGAAGTTGATCTACCTAACAACTAGAGTAGGATGAAGTTGATCTACCTAACAACTACAGTAGTAAGAAGTTGATCTACCTAACAACTAGAGTAGGATGAAGTTGATCTACCTAACAACTACAGTAGTAAGAAGTTGATCTACCTAACAACTAGAGTAGGATGAAGTTGATCTACCTAACAACTACAGTAGAATGAAGTTGATCTACCTAACAACTAGAGTAGGATGAAGTTGCTCTACCTAACATCTACAGTAGGATGAAGTTGATCTACCTAACAACTACAGTAGGATGAAGTTGATCTACCTAACAACTACAGTAGGATGAAGTTGATCTACCTAACAACTAGAGTAGGATGAAGTGTATCTACCTAACAACTAGAGTAGAATGAAGTTGATCTACCTAACATCTACAGTAGAATGGAGTTGATCTACCTAAGAACTAAAGTAGGATGAAGTGTATCTACCTAAAAACTAGAGTAGGATGAGGTTGATCTACCTAACAACTAGAGTAGGATGAAGTTGATCTACCTAACAACTAAAGTAGGATGAAGTTGATCTACCTAAGAACTACAGTAGGATGAATTTGCTCTACCTAACATCTACAGTAGGATGGAGTTGATCTACCTAACAACTAGAGTAGGATAAAGTTGATCTACCTAACAACTAGAGTAGGATGAAGTTGATCTACCTAACAACTACAGTAGGATGAAGTTGATCTACCTAACATCTACAGTAGGATCGAGTTGATCTACCTAACAACTACAGTAGGATGAAGTTGATCTACCTAACAATTACAGTAGGATGAAGTTGATCTACCTAACAGCTAGAGTAGGACTTAGTTGATCTACCTAACAACTACAGTAGGATGAAGTTGATCTACCTAACAACTACAGTAGGATGAAGGTGATCTACCTAACAACTAGAGTAGGATGAAGTTGATCTACCTAACAACTACAGTAGGATGAAGTTGATCTACCTAACAACTAGAGTAGGATGAAGTTAATCTACCTAACAACTAGAGTATGATGAAGTTGCTCTACCTAACAAGTACAGTAGCATGAAGTTGCTCTACCTAACAACTAGAGTATGATGAAGTTGCTCTACCTAACAAGTACAGTAGGATGAAGTTGCTCTACCTAACAAGTACAGTAGGATGAAGTTGCTCTACCTAACAAGTACAGTATGATGAAGTTGCTCTACCTAACAAGTACAGTAGGATGAAGTTGCTCTACCTAACAACTTCAGTAGTATGAAGTTAATCTACCTAACATCTACAGTAGGATGAAGTTGATCTACCTAACAACTAGAGTAGGATGAAGTTGATCTACCTAACAACTAGAGTAGGATGAAGTTGATCTACCTAACAACTACAGTAGGATTAAGTTGATCTACCTAACAACTAGAGTAGGATGAAGTTGATCTACCTAACAACTAGAGTAGGATGAAGGTGATATACCTAACAACTAGAGTAGGATGAAGGTGATCTACCTAACAACTACAGTAGGATGAAGGTGATCTACCTAACAAGTACAGTAGGATAAGTGTTGATCTTCCTAACAACTACAGTAGGATGAAGTTGATCTACCTAACAACTACAGTAGGATGAAGTTGATCTACCTAACAACTGGAGTAGGATGAAGTTGATCTACCTATCAACTAGAATAGGATGAAGTTGATCTACCTAACAATTACAGTAGGATGAAGTTGATCTACCTAACAGCTAGAGTAGGACGAAGTTGATCTACCTAACAACTACAGTAGGATGAAGTTGATCTACCTAACAACTACAGTAGGATGAAGGTGACCTACCTAACAACTACAGTAGGATGAAGTTGCTCTACCTAACAACTACAGTAGGATGAAATTGATCTACCTAACAACTACAGTAGGATGAAGTGTATCTACCTAACAACTAGAGTAGGATGAAGTTGATCTACCTAACAACTACAGTAGGATGAAGTTGATCTAAATAACAACTAGAGTAGGATGAAGTTGATCTACCTAACAACTACAGAGGGATGAAGTTGATCTACCTAACAACTACAGTAGGATGAAGTTTATCTACCTAACAATTACAGTAGGATGAAGTTGATCCACCTATCAACTAGAGTAGGATGAAGTTGATCTACCTAACATCTACAGTAGGATGAAGTTGATCTACCTAACAACTACAGTAGGATGAAGTTGATCTACCTAACAACTACAGTAGGATGAAGTTGATCTACCTAACAACTAGAGTAGGATGAAGTGTATCTACCTAACAACTAGAGTAGAATGAAGTTGATCTACCTAACATCTACAGTAGAATGGAGTTGATCTACCTAAGAACTAAAGTAGGATGAAGTGTATCTACCTAAAAACTAGAGTAGGATGAGGTTGATCTACCTAACAACTAGAGTAGGATGAAGTTGATCTACCTAACAACTAAAGTAGGATGAAGTTGATCTACCTAAGAACTACAGTAGGATGAAGTTGCTCTACCTAACATCTACAGTAGGATGGAGTTGATCTACCTAACAACTAGAGTAGGATAAAGTTGATCTACCTAACAACTAGAGTAGGATGAAGTTGATCTACCTAACAACTACAGTAGGATGAAGTTGCTCTACCTAACATCTACAGTAGGATCGAGTTGATCTACCTAACAACTACAGTAGGATGAAGTTGATCTACCTAACAATTACAGTAGGATGAAGTTGATCTACCTAACAGCTAGAGTAGGACTTAGTTGATCTACCTAACAACTACAGTAGGATGAAGTTGATCTACCTAACAACTACAGTAGGATGAAGTTGATCTACCTAACAACTACAGTAGGATGAAGTTGATCTACCTAACAACTACAGTAGGATGAAGTTGATCTACCTAACAACTACAGTAGGATGAAGGTGATCTACCTAACAACTAGAGTAGGATGAAGTTGATCTACCTCACAACTAGAGTAGGATGAAGTTGATCTACCTAACAACTAGGGTAGGATGAAGTTGATCTACATAACAACTAGAGTAGGATGAAGTTGATCTAAATAACAACTACAGTAGGATGAAGTTGATCTACCTAACAACTACAGTAGTAAGAAGTTGATCTACCTAACAACTAGAGTAGGATGAAGTTGATCTACCTAACATCTACAGTAGGATGAAGTTGATCTACCTAACAACTACAGTAGGATGAAGTTGATCTACCTAACAACTACAGTAGGATAAAGTTGATCTACCTAACAACTAGAGTAGGATGAAGTGTATCTACCTAACAACTAGAGTAGAATGAAGTTGATCTACCTAACATCTACAGTAGAATGGAGTTGATCTACCTAAGAACTAAAGTAGGATGAAGTGTATCTACCTAAAAACTAGAGTAGGATGAGGTTGATCTACCTAACAACTAGAGTAGGATGAAGTTGATCTACCTAACAACTAAAGTAGGATGAAGTTGATCTACCTAACAACTACAGTAGGATGAAGTTGCTCTACCTAACATCTACAGTAGGATCGAGTTGATCTACCTAACAACTACAGTAGGATGAAGTTGATCTACCTAACAATTACAGTAGGATGAAGTTGATCTACCTAACAGCTAGAGTAGGACTTAGTTGATCTACCTAACAACTACAGTAGGATGAAGTTGATCTACCTAACAACTACAGTAGGATGAAGTTGATCTACCTAACAACTACAGTAGGATGAAGTTGATCTACCTAACAACTACAGTAGGATGAAGTTGATCTACCTAACAACTACAGTAGGATGAAGGTGATCTACCTAACAACTAGAGTAGGATGAAGTTGATCTACCTAACAACTAGAGTAGTATGAAGTTGATCTACCTAACAACTAGAGTAGGATGAAGTTAATCTACCTAACAACTAGAGTATGATGAAGTTGCTCTACCTAACAAGTACAGTAGCATGAAGTTGCTCTACCTAACAACTAGAGTATGATGAAGTTGCTCTACCTAACAAGTACAGTAGGATGACGTTGCTCTACCTAACAACTACAGTAGGATGAAGTTGATCTTCCTAACAACTACAGTAGGATGAAGTTGATCTACCTAACACCTAGAGTAGGATGAAGTTGATCTGCCTAACAACTACAGTAGAATGAAGTTGATCTACCTAACAACTAGAGTAGGATGAAGTTGATCTACCTAACAACTAGAGTAGGATGAAGTTGATCTACCTAACAACTAGAGTATGATGAAGGTGATATACCTAACAACTAGATTAGGATGAAGTTGATCTACCTAACAACTAGATTAGGATGAAGTTGATCTACCTAACAACTACAGTAGGATTAAGTTGATCTACCTAACAACTAGAGTAGGATGAAGTTGATCTACCTAACAACTAGAGTAGGATGAAGGTGATCTACCTAACAACTAGAGTAGGATGAAGGTGATCTACCTAACAACTACAGTAGGATGAAGTTGCTCTACCTAACATCTACAGTAGGATCGAGTTGATCTACCTAACAACTACAGTAGGATGAAGTTGATCTACCTAACATTTACAGTAGGATGAAGTTGATCTACCTAACAGCTAGAGTAGGACTTAGTTGATCTACCTAACAACTACAGTAGGATGAAGTTGATCTACCTAACAACTACAGTAGGATGAAGTTGATCTACCTAACAACTACAGTAGGATGAAGTTGATCTACCTAACAACTACAGTAGGATGAAGTTGATCTACCTAACAACTACAGTAGGATGAAGGTGATCTACCTAACAACTAGAGTAGGATGAAGTTGATCTACCTCACAACTAGAGTAGGATGAAGTTGATCTACCTAACAACTAGAGTAGGATGAAGTTAATCTACCTAACAACTAGAGTATGATGAAGTTGCTCTACCTAACAAGTACAGTAGCATGAAGTTGCTCTACCTAACAACTAGAGTATGATGAAGTTGCTCTACCTAACAAGTACAGTAGGATGACGTTGCTCTACCTAACAACTACAGTAGGATGAAGTTGATCTTCCTAACAACTACAGTAGGATGAAGTTGATCTACCTAACACCTAGAGTAGGATGAAGTTGATCTACCTAACAACTAAAGTAGGATGAAGTTGATCTACCTAAGAACTACAGTAGGATGAATTTGCTCTACCTAACATCTACAGTAGGATGGAGTTGATCTACCTAACAACTAGAGTAGGATAAAGTTGATCTACCTAACAACTAGAGTAGGATGAAGTTGATCTACCTAACAACTACAGTAGGATGAAGTTGATCTACCTAACATCTACAGTAGGATCGAGTTGATCTACCTAACAACTACAGTAGGATGAAGTTGATCTACCTAACAATTACAGTAGGATGAAGTTGATCTACCTAACAGCTAGAGTAGGACTTAGTTGATCTACCTAACAACTACAGTAGGATGAAGTTGATCTACCTAACAACTACAGTAGGATGAAGGTGATCTACCTAACAACTAGAGTAGGATGAAGTTGATCTACCTAACAACTACAGTAGGATGAAGTTGATCTACCTAACAACTAGAGTAGGATGAAGTTAATCTACCTAACAACTAGAGTATGATGAAGTTGCTCTACCTAACAAGTACAGTAGCATGAAGTTGCTCTACCTAACAACTAGAGTATGATGAAGTTGCTCTACCTAACAAGAACAGTAGGATGAAGTTGCTCTACCTAACAAGTACAGTAGGATGAAGTTGCTCTACCTA
The DNA here is from genome assembly GCF_029448725.1 of Salvelinus fontinalis. Classification (NCBI taxonomy): domain Eukaryota; kingdom Metazoa; phylum Chordata; class Actinopteri; order Salmoniformes; family Salmonidae; genus Salvelinus; species Salvelinus fontinalis. The sequence continues at coordinate 50,124 of NW_026601289.1, forward strand.
ACAAGTACAGTATGATGAAGTTGCTCTACCTAACAAGTACAGTAGGATGAAGTTGCTCTACCTAACAACTTCAGTAGTATGAAGTTAATCTACCTAACATCTACAGTAGGATGAAGTTGATCTACCTAACAACTAGAGTAGGATGAAGTTGATCTACCTAACAACTAGAGTAGGATGAAGTTGATCTACCTAACAACTACAGTAGGATTAAGTTGATCTACCTAACAACTAGAGTAGGATGAAGTTGATCTACCTAACAACTAGAGTAGGATGAAGGTGATATACCTAACAACTAGAGTAGGATGAAGGTGATCTACCTAACAACTACAGTAGGATGAAGGTGATCTACCTAACAAGTACAGTAGGATAAGTGTTGATCTTCCTAACAACTACAGTAGGATGAAGTTGATCTACCTAACAACTACAGTAGGATGAAGTTGATCTACCTAACAACTGGAGTAGGATGAAGTTGATCTACCTATCAACTAGAATAGGATGAAGTTGATCTACCTAACAATTACAGTAGGATGAAGTTGATCTACCTAACAGCTAGAGTAGGACGAAGTTGATCTACCTAACAACTACAGTAGGATGAAGTTGATCTACCTAACAACTACAGTAGGATGAAGGTGACCTACCTAACAACTACAGTAGGATGAAGTTGCTCTACCTAACAACTACAGTAGGATGAAATTGATCTACCTAACAACTACAGTAGGATGAAGTGTATCTACCTAACAACTAGAGTAGGATGAAGTTGATCTACCTAAGAACTACAGTAGGATGAAGTTGCTCTACCTAACAACTACAGTAGGATGAAGTTGATCTACCTAACAACTACAGTAGGATGAAGGTGATCTACCTAACAACTAGAGTAGGATGAAGTTGATCTACCTAACAACTACAGTAGGATGAAGGTGATCTACCTAACAACTACAGTAGGATGAGTGTTGATCTACCTAACAACTACAGTAGGATGAAGTTGATCTACCTAACAACTACAGTAGGATGAAGTTGATCTACCTAACAACCAGAGTAGGATGAAGTTGATCTACCTAACAACTAGAGTAGGATGAAGTTGATCTACCTAACAACTAGATTAGGATGAAGTTGATCTACCTAACAACTACAGTAGGATGAAGTTGATCTACCTAACAACTACAGTAGGATGAAGTTGATCTACCTAACAACTACAGTAGGATGAAGTTGATCTACCTAACAACTACAGTAGGATGAAGTTGATCTAAATAACAACTAGAGTAGGATGAAGTTGATCTACCTAACAACTACAGAGGGATGAAGTTGATCTACCTAACAACTACAGTAGGATGAAGTTTATCTACCTAACAATTACAGTAGGATGAAGTTGATCCACCTATCAACTAGAGTAGGATGAAGTTGATCTACCTAACATCTACAGTAGGATGAAGTTGATCTACCTAACAACTACAGTAGGATGAAGTTGATCTACCTAACAACTACAGTAGGATGAAGTTGATCTACCTAACAACTAGAGTAGGATGAAGTGTATCTACCTAACAACTAGAGTAGAATGAAGTTGATCTACCTAACATCTACAGTAGAATGGAGTTGATCTACCTAAGAACTAAAGTAGGATGAAGTGTATCTACCTAAAAACTAGAGTAGGATGAGGTTGATCTACCTAACAACTAGAGTAGGATGAAGTTGATCTACCTAACAACTAAAGTAGGATGAAGTTGATCTACCTAAGAACTACAGTAGGATGAAGTTGCTCTACCTAACATCTACAGTAGGATGGAGTTGATCTACCTAACAACTAGAGTAGGATAAAGTTGATCTACCTAACAACTAGAGTAGGATGAAGTTGATCTACCTAACAACTACAGTAGGATGAAGTTGCTCTACCTAACATCTACAGTAGGATCGAGTTGATCTACCTAACAACTACAGTAGGATGAAGTTGATCTACCTAACAATTACAGTAGGATGAAGTTGATCTACCTAACAGCTAGAGTAGGACTTAGTTGATCTACCTAACAACTACAGTAGGATGAAGTTGATCTACCTAACAACTACAGTAGGATGAAGTTGATCTACCTAACAACTACAGTAGGATGAAGTTGATCTACCTAACAACTACAGTAGGATGAAGTTGATCTACCTAACAACTACAGTAGGATGAAGGTGATCTACCTAACAACTAGAGTAGGATGAAGTTGATCTACCTCACAACTAGAGTAGGATGAAGTTGATCTACCTAACAACTAGGGTAGGATGAAGTTGATCTACATAACAACTAGAGTAGGATGAAGTTGATCTAAATAACAACTACAGTAGGATGAAGTTGATCTACCTAACAACTACAGTAGTAAGAAGTTGATCTACCTAACAACTAGAGTAGGATGAAGTTGATCTACCTAACATCTACAGTAGGATGAAGTTGATCTACCTAACAACTACAGTAGGATGAAGTTGATCTACCTAACAACTACAGTAGGATAAAGTTGATCTACCTAACAACTAGAGTAGGATGAAGTGTATCTACCTAACAACTAGAGTAGAATGAAGTTGATCTACCTAACATCTACAGTAGAATGGAGTTGATCTACCTAAGAACTAAAGTAGGATGAAGTGTATCTACCTAAAAACTAGAGTAGGATGAGGTTGATCTACCTAACAACTAGAGTAGGATGAAGTTGATCTACCTAACAACTAAAGTAGGATGAAGTTGATCTACCTAACAACTACAGTAGGATGAAGTTGCTCTACCTAACATCTACAGTAGGATCGAGTTGATCTACCTAACAACTACAGTAGGATGAAGTTGATCTACCTAACAATTACAGTAGGATGAAGTTGATCTACCTAACAGCTAGAGTAGGACTTAGTTGATCTACCTAACAACTACAGTAGGATGAAGTTGATCTACCTAACAACTACAGTAGGATGAAGTTGATCTACCTAACAACTACAGTAGGATGAAGTTGATCTACCTAACAACTACAGTAGGATGAAGTTGATCTACCTAACAACTACAGTAGGATGAAGGTGATCTACCTAACAACTAGAGTAGGATGAAGTTGATCTACCTAACAACTAGAGTAGTATGAAGTTGATCTACCTAACAACTAGAGTAGGATGAAGTTAATCTACCTAACAACTAGAGTATGATGAAGTTGCTCTACCTAACAAGTACAGTAGCATGAAGTTGCTCTACCTAACAACTAGAGTATGATGAAGTTGCTCTACCTAACAAGTACAGTAGGATGACGTTGCTCTACCTAACAACTACAGTAGGATGAAGTTGATCTTCCTAACAACTACAGTAGGATGAAGTTGATCTACCTAACACCTAGAGTAGGATGAAGTTGATCTGCCTAACAACTACAGTAGAATGAAGTTGATCTACCTAACAACTAGAGTAGGATGAAGTTGATCTACCTAACAACTAGAGTAGGATGAAGTTGATCTACCTAACAACTAGAGTATGATGAAGGTGATATACCTAACAACTAGATTAGGATGAAGTTGATCTACCTAACAACTAGATTAGGATGAAGTTGATCTACCTAACAACTACAGTAGGATTAAGTTGATCTACCTAACAACTAGAGTAGGATGAAGTTGATCTACCTAACAACTAGAGTAGGATGAAGGTGATCTACCTAACAACTAGAGTAGGATGAAGGTGATCTACCTAACAACTACAGTAGGATGAAGTTGCTCTACCTAACATCTACAGTAGGATCGAGTTGATCTACCTAACAACTACAGTAGGATGAAGTTGATCTACCTAACAATTACAGTAGGATGAAGTTGATCTACCTAACAGCTAGAGTAGGACTTAGTTGATCTACCTAACAACTACAGTAGGATGAAGTTGATCTACCTAACAACTACAGTAGGATGAAGTTGATCTACCTAACAACTACAGTAGGATGAAGTTGATCTACCTAACAACTACAGTAGGATGAAGTTGATCTACCTAACAACTACAGTAGGATGAAGGTGATCTACCTAACAACTAGAGTAGGATGAAGTTGATCTACCTCACAACTAGAGTAGGATGAAGTTGATCTACCTAACAACTAGAGTAGGATGAAGTTAATCTACCTAACAACTAGAGTATGATGAAGTTGCTCTACCTAACAAGTACAGTAGCATGAAGTTGCTCTACCTAACAACTAGAGTATGATGAAGTTGCTCTACCTAACAAGTACAGTAGGATGACGTTGCTCTACCTAACAACTACAGTAGGATGAAGTTGATCTTCCTAACAACTACAGTAGGATGAAGTTGATCTACCTAACACCTAGAGTAGGATGAAGTTGATCTGCCTAACAACTACAGTAGAATGAAGTTGATCTACCTAACAACTAGAGTAGGATGAAGTTGATCTACCTAACAACTAGAGTAGGATGAAGTTGATCTACCTAACAACTAGAGTATGATGAAGGTGATATACCTAACAACTAGATTAGGATGAAGTTGATCTACCTAACAACTAGATTAGGATGAAGTTGATCTACCTAACAACTACAGTAGGATTAAGTTGATCTACCTAACAACTAGAGTAGGATGAAGTTGATCTACCTAACAACTAGAGTAGGATGAAGGTGATCTACCTAACAACTAGAGTAGGATGAAGGTGATCTACCTAACAACTACAGTAGGATGAAGGTGATCTACCTAACAAGTACAGTAGGATAAGTGTTGATCTTCCTAACAGCTACAGTAGGATGAAGTTGATCTACCTAACAACTACAGTAGGATGAAGTTGATCTACCTAACAACTAGAGTAGGATGAAGTTGATCTACCTCACAACTAGAGTAGGATGAAGTTGATCTACCTAACAACTAGAGTAGGATGAAGTTAATCTACCTAACAACTAGAGTATGATGAAGTTGCTCTACCTAACAAGTACAGTAGCATGAAGTTGCTCTACCTAACAACTAGAGTATGATGAAGTTGCTCTACCTAACAAGTACAGTAGGATGACGTTGCTCTACCTAACAACTACAGTAGGATGAAGTTGATCTTCCTAACAACTACAGTAGGATGAAGTTGATCTACCTAACACCTAGAGTAGGATGAAGTTGATCTACCTAACAACTAAAGTAGGATGAAGTTGATCTACCTAAGAACTACAGTAGGATGAATTTGCTCTACCTAACATCTACAGTAGGATGGAGTTGATCTACCTAACAACTAGAGTAGGATAAAGTTGATCTACCTAACAACTAGAGTAGGATGAAGTTGATCTACCTAACAACTACAGTAGGATGAAGTTGATCTACCTAACATCTACAGTAGGATCGAGTTGATCTACCTAACAACTACAGTAGGATGAAGTTGATCTACCTAACAATTACAGTAGGATGAAGTTGATCTACCTAACAGCTAGAGTAGGACTTAGTTGATCTACCTAACAACTACAGTAGGATGAAGTTGATCTACCTAACAACTACAGTAGGATGAAGGTGATCTACCTAACAACTAGAGTAGGATGAAGTTGATCTACCTAACAACTACAGTAGGATGAAGTTGATCTACCTAACAACTAGAGTAGGATGAAGTTAATCTACCTAACAACTAGAGTATGATGAAGTTGCTCTACCTAACAAGTACAGTAGCATGAAGTTGCTCTACCTAACAACTAGAGTATGATGAAGTTGCTCTACCTAACAAGTACAGTAGGATGAAGTTGCTCTACCTAACAAGTACAGTAGGATGAAGTTGCTCTACCTAACAAGTACAGTATGATGAAGTTGCTCTACCTAACAAGTACAGTAGGATGAAGTTGCTCTACCTAACAACTTCAGTAGTATGAAGTTAATCTACCTAACATCTACAGTAGGATGAAGTTGATCTACCTAACAACTAGAGTAGGATGAAGTTGATCTACCTAACAACTAGAGTAGGATGAAGTTGATCTACCTAACAACTACAGTAGGATTAAGTTGATCTACCTAACAACTAGAGTAGGATGAAGTTGATCTACCTAACAACTAGAGTAGGATGAAGGTGATATACCTAACAACTAGAGTAGGATGAAGGTGATCTACCTAACAACTACAGTAGGATGAAGGTGATCTACCTAACAAGTACAGTAGGATAAGTGTTGATCTTCCTAACAACTACAGTAGGATGAAGTTGATCTACCTAACAACTACAGTAGGATGAAGTTGATCTACCTAACAACTGGAGTAGGATGAAGTTGATCTACCTATCAACTAGAATAGGATGAAGTTGATCTACCTAACAATTACAGTAGGATGAAGTTGATCTACCTAACAGCTAGAGTAGGACGAAGTTGATCTACCTAACAACTACAGTAGGATGAAGTTGATCTACCTAACAACTACAGTAGGATGAAGGTGACCTACCTAACAACTACAGTAGGATGAAGTTGCTCTACCTAACAACTACAGTAGGATGAAATTGATCTACCTAACAACTACAGTAGGATGAAGTGTATCTATCTAACAACTAGAGTAGGATGAAGTTGATCTACCTAAGAACTACAGTAGGATGAAGTTGCTCTACCTAACAACTACAGTAGGATGAAGTTGATCTACCTAACAACTACAGTAGGATGAAGGTGATCTACCTAACAACTAGAGTAGGATGAAGTTGATCTACCTAACAACTACAGTAGGATGAAGGTGATCTACCTAACAACTACAGTAGGATGAGTGTTGATCTACCTAACAACTACAGTAGGATGAAGTTGATCTACCTAACAACTACAGTAGGATGAAGTTGATCTACCTAACAACCAGAGTAGGATGAAGTTGATCTACCTAACAACTAGAGTAGGATGAAGTTGATCTACCTAACAACTAGATTAGGATGAAGTTGATCTACCTAACAACTACAGTAGGATGAAGTTGATCTACCTAACAACTACAGTAGGATGAAGTTGATCTACCTAACAACTACAGTAGGATGAAGTTGATCTACCTAACAACTACAGTAGGATGAAGTTGATCTAAATAACAACTAGAGTAGGATGAAGTTGATCTACCTAACAACTACAGAGGGATGAAGTTGATCTACCTAACAACTACAGTAGGATGAAGTTTATCTACCTAACAATTACAGTAGGATGAAGTTGATCCACCTATCAACTAGAGTAGGATGAAGTTGATCTACCTAACATCTACAGTAGGATGAAGTTGATCTACCTAACAACTACAGTAGGATGAAGTTGATCTACCTAACAACTACAGTAGGATGAAGTTGATCTACCTAACAACTAGAGTAGGATGAAGTGTATCTACCTAACAACTAGAGTAGAATGAAGTTGATCTACCTAACATCTACAGTAGAATGGAGTTGATCTACCTAAGAACTAAAGTAGGATGAAGTGTATCTACCTAAAAACTAGAGTAGGATGAGGTTGATCTACCTAACAACTAGAGTAGGATGAAGTTGATCTACCTAACAACTAAAGTAGGATGAAGTTGATCTACCTAACAACTACAGTAGGATGAAGTTGATCTACCTAACAACTAGAGTAGGATAAAGTTGATCTACCTAACAACTAGAGTAGGATGAAGTTGATCTACCTAACAACTACAGTAGGATGAAGTTGATCTACCTAACATCTACAGTAGGATCGAGTTGATCTACCTAACAACTACAGTAGGATGAAGTTGATCTACCTAACAATTACAGTAGGATGAAGTTGATCTACCTAACAGCTAGAGTAGGACTTAGTTGATCTACCTAACAACTACAGTAGGATGAAGTTGATCTACCTAACAACTACAGTAGGATGAAGGTGATCTACCTAACAACTAGAGTAGGATGAAGTTGATCTACCTAACAACTACAGTAGGATGAAGTTGATCTACCTAACAACTAGAGTAGGATGAAGTTAATCTACCTAACAACTAGAGTATGATGAAGTTGCTCTACCTAACAAGTACAGTAGCATGAAGTTGCTCTACCTAACAACTAGAGTATGATGAAGTTGCTCTACCTAACAAGTACAGTAGGATGAAGTTGCTCTACCTAACAAGTACAGTAGGATGAAGTTGCTCTACCTAACAAGTACAGTATGATGAAGTTGCTCTACCTAACAAGTACAGTAGGATGAAGTTGCTCTACCTAACAACTTCAGTAGTATGAAGTTAATCTACCTAACATCTACAGTAGGATGAAGTTGATCTACCTAACAACTAGAGTAGGATGAAGTTGATCTACCTAACAACTAGAGTAGGATGAAGTTGATCTACCTAACAACTACAGTAGGATTAAGTTGATCTACCTAACAACTAGAGTAGGATGAAGTTGATCTACCTAACAACTAGAGTAGGATGAAGGTGATATACCTAACAACTAGAGTAGGATGAAGGTGATCTACCTAACAACTACAGTAGGATGAAGGTGATCTACCTAACAAGTACAGTAGGATAAGTGTTGATCTTCCTAACAACTACAGTAGGATGAAGTTGATCTACCTAACAACTACAGTAGGATGAAGTTGATCTACCTAACAACTGGAGTAGGATGAAGTTGATCTACCTATCAACTAGAATAGGATGAAGTTGATCTACCTAACAATTACAGTAGGATGAAGTTGATCTACCTAACAGCTAGAGTAGGACGAAGTTGATCTACCTAACAACTACAGTAGGATGAAGTTGATCTACCTAACAACTACAGTAGGATGAAGGTGACCTACCTAACAACTACAGTAGGATGAAGTTGCTCTACCTAACAACTACAGTAGGATGAAATTGATCTACCTAACAACTACAGTAGGATGAAGTGTATCTATCTAACAACTAGAGTAGGATGAAGTTGATCTACCTAAGAACTACAGTAGGATGAAGTTGCTCTACCTAACAACTACAGTAGGATGAAGTTGATCTACCTAACAACTACAGTAGGATGAAGGTGATCTACCTAACAACTAGAGTAGGATGAAGTTGATCTACCTAACAACTACAGTAGGATGAAGGTGATCTACCTAACAACTACAGTAGGATGAGTGTTGATCTACCTAACAACTACAGTAGGATGAAGTTGATCTACCTAACAACTACAGTAGGATGAAGTTGATCTACCTAACAACCAGAGTAGGATGAAGTTGATCTACCTAACAACTAGAGTAGGATGAAGTTGATCTACCTAACAACTAGATTAGGATGAAGTTGATCTACCTAACAACTACAGTAGGATGAAGTTGATCTACCTAACAACTACAGTAGGATGAAGTTGATCTACCTAACAACTACAGTAGGATGAAGTTGATCTACCTAACAACTACAGTAGGATGAAGTTGATCTAAATAACAACTAGAGTAGGATGAAGTTGATCTACCTAACAACTACAGAGGGATGAAGTTGATCTACCTAACAACTACAGTAGGATGAAGTTTATCTACCTAACAATTACAGTAGGATGAAGTTGATCCACCTATCAACTAGAGTAGGATGAAGTTGATCTACCTAACATCTACAGTAGGATGAAGTTGATCTACCTAACAACTACAGTAGGATGAAGTTGATCTACCTAACAACTACAGTAGGATGAAGTTGATCTACCTAACAACTAGAGTAGGATGAAGTGTATCTACCTAACAACTAGAGTAGAATGAAGTTGATCTACCTAACATCTACAGTAGAATGGAGTTGATCTACCTAAGAACTAAAGTAGGATGAAGTGTATCTACCTAAAAACTAGAGTAGGATGAGGTTGATCTACCTAACAACTAGAGTAGGATGAAGTTGATCTACCTAACAACTAAAGTAGGATGAAGTTGATCTACCTAAGAACTACAGTAGGATGAAGTTGCTCTACCTAACATCTACAGTAGGATGGAGTTGATCTACCTAACAACTAGAGTAGGATAAAGTTGATCTACCTAACAACTAGAGTAGGATGAAGTTGATCTACCTAACAACTACAGTAGGATGAAGTTGCTCTACCTAACATCTACAGTAGGATCGAGTTGATCTACCTAACAACTACAGTAGGATGAAGTTGATCTACCTAACAATTACAGTAGGATGAAGTTGATCTACCTAACAGCTAGAGTAGGACTTAGTTGATCTACCTAACAACTACAGTAGGATGAAGTTGATCTACCTAACAACTACAGTAGGATGAAGTTGATCTACCTAACAACTACAGTAGGATGAAGTTGATCTACCTAACAACTACAGTAGGATGAAGTTGATCTACCTAACAACTACAGTAGGATGAAGGTGATCTACCTAACAACTAGAGTAGGATGAAGTTGATCTACCTCACAACTAGAGTAGGATGAAGTTGATCTACCTAACAACTAGGGTAGGATGAAGTTGATCTACATAACAACTAGAGTAGGATGAAGTTGATCTAAATAACAACTACAGTAGGATGAAGTTGATCTACCTAACAACTACAGTAGTAAGAAGTTGATCTACCTAACAACTAGAGTAGGATGAAGTTGATCTACCTAACATCTACAGTAGGATGAAGTTGATCTACCTAACAACTACAGTAGGATGAAGTTGATCTACCTAACAACTACAGTAGGATAAAGTTGATCTACCTAACAACTAGAGTAGGATGAAGTGTATCTACCTAACAACTAGAGTAGAATGAAGTTGATCTACCTAACATCTACAGTAGAATGGAGTTGATCTACCTAAGAACTAAAGTAGGATGAAGTGTATCTACCTAAAAACTAGAGTAGGATGAGGTTGATCTACCTAACAACTAGAGTAGGATGAAGTTGATCTACCTAACAACTAAAGTAGGATGAAGTTGATCTACCTAACAACTACAGTAGGATGAAGTTGCTCTACCTAACATCTACAGTAGGATCGAGTTGATCTACCTAACAACTACAGTAGGATGAAGTTGATCTACCTAACAATTACAGTAGGATGAAGTTGATCTACCTAACAGCTAGAGTAGGACTTAGTTGATCTACCTAACAACTACAGTAGGATGAAGTTGATCTACCTAACAACTACAGTAGGATGAAGTTGATCTACCTAACAACTACAGTAGGATGAAGTTGATCTACCTAACAACTACAGTAGGATGAAGTTGATCTACCTAACAACTACAGTAGGATGAAGGTGATCTACCTAACAACTAGAGTAGGATGAAGTTGATCTACCTAACAACTAGAGTAGTATGAAGTTGATCTACCTAACAACTAGAGTAGGATGAAGTTAATCTACCTAACAACTAGAGTATGATGAAGTTGCTCTACCTAACAAGTACAGTAGCATGAAGTTGCTCTACCTAACAACTAGAGTATGATGAAGTTGCTCTACCTAACAAGTACAGTAGGATGACGTTGCTCTACCTAACAACTACAGTAGGATGAAGTTGATCTTCCTAACAACTACAGTAGGATGAAGTTGATCTACCTAACACCTAG
>NW_026601290.1:0-61470 GCF_029448725.1 Salvelinus fontinalis
CACTATCCAATAAGAGCCATAAGGGAGACTAGACATCTACCACCCCACTACCACTACCAGATTAGAGCCATTAGGGAGACTAGACATCTACCACCCCACTACCACTATCAAATTAGAGCCATAAGGGAGACTAGACATCTACCACCCCACTACCACTATCAGATTAGAGCCATAAGGGAGACTAGACATCTACCACCCCACTATCAGATTAGAGCCATAAGGGAGACTAGACATCAACCAACCCATTACCGCTGTCAAATTAGAGCCATAAGGGAGACTAGACATCTACCACCCCACTACCACTACCAGATTAGAGCCATAAGGGAGACTAGACATCTACCACCCCACTACCACTATAAATTTAGAGCCATAAGGGAGACTAGACAGCTACCACCCCACTACCACTATCAGATTAGAGCCATAAGGGAGACTAGACATTTACCACCCCATTACCACTATCAGATTAGAGTCATAAAGGAGACAAGACATCCACCACCCCACTATCAGATTAGAGCCACAAGGGAGACTAGACATCTACCACCCCACTACCACTATCAGATTAGAGCCATAATGGAGACTAGACATCTACCACCCCACTACCACTATCAGATTAGAGTCATAAAGGAGACTAGACATCTACCACCCCACTATCAGATTAGAGCCATAAGGGAGACTAGACATCTACCACAACACTACCACTATCAGATTAGAGCCATAATGGAGACTAGACATCTTCCACCCCACTACCACTATCAGATTAGAGCCACAAGGGAGACTAGACATCTACCACCCCACTACCACTATCAGATTAGAGCCATAAGGGAGACTAGACATCTACCACCCCACTACCACTATCAGATTAGAGCCACAAGGGAGACTAGACATCTACCACCCCACTACCACTATCAGATTAGAGCCATAAGGGAGACTAGACATCTACCACCCCACTACCACTACCAGATTAGAGCCATAAGGGAGACTAGACATCTACCACCCCACTACCACTATCAAATTGGAGCCATAAGGGAGACTAGACATCTACCACCCCACTACAACTATCAGATTAGAGCCATAAAGGAGTCTAGACATCTACCACCCCACTACCACTACCATATTAGAGCCATAAGGGAGACTAGACATCTACCACCCCACTACCACTATAAAATTAGAGCCATAAGGGAGACAAGACATCTACCAACCCACTACCACTACCAGATTAGAGCCATAAGGGAGACTAGACATCTACCACCCCACTACCACTATACATTTAGAGCCATAAGGGAGACTAGACAGCTACCACCCCACTACCACTATCAGATTATAGCCATAAGGGAGACTAGACATCTACCACCCCACTACCACTATCAGATTAGAGCCATAAGGGAGACTAGACATCTCCACCCCACTACCACTACCAGATTAGAGCCATAAGGGAGACTAGACATCTACCACCCCACTACCACTATCAGATTATAGCCATAAGGGAGACTAGACATCTACCACCCCACTACCACTATCAGATTAGAGCCATAAGGGAGACTAGACATCTACCACCCCATTACCACTATCAGATTAGAGTCATAAAGGAGACTAGACATCTACCACCCCACTATCAGATTAGAGCCATAAGGGAGACTAGACATCTACCACCCCACTACCACTATCAGATTAGAGCCATAAGGGAGAAGAGACATCTACCACCCCACTACCACTACCAGATTAGAGCCATAAGGGAGACTAGACATCTACCACCCCACTACCACTATCAAATTAGAGCCATAAGGGAGACTAGACATCTACCAACCCACTACCACTATCAGATTAGAGCCATAAGTGAGACTAGACATCTACCACCCACAATCAGATTAGAACCATAAGGGAGACTAGACATCTACCACCCCATTACCACTATCAGATTAGAGCCATAAGGGAGACTAGACATCTACCACCCCATTCCCTCTATCAGATTAGAGCCATAAGGGAGACTAGACATCTACCACCCCACTACCACTATCAAATTAGAGCCATAAGGGAGACTAGACATCTACCACCCCACTACCACTATCAGATTAGAGCCATAAGGGAGACTAGAAATCTACAACCCCATTACCACTATCAAATTAGAGCCATACGGGAGACTAGACATCTACCAACCCACTACCACTATCAGATTAGAGCCATTAAGGAGACTAGATATCTACCACCCCACTACCACTACCAGATTAGAGCCATTAGGGAGACTAGACATCTACCACCCCACTACCACTATCAAATTAGAGCCATAAGGGAGAATAGACATCTACCACCCCACTACCACTATCAGATTAGAGCCATAAGGGAGACTAGACATCTACCACCCCACTATCAGATTGGAGCCATAAGGGAGACTAGACATCTACCACCCCATTACCACTATCAAATTAGAGCCATAAGGGAGGCTAGACAACTACCACCCCACTACCACTATCAAATTAGAGCCATAAGGGAGACTAGACATCTACCACCCCACTACCACTATCAGATTAGAGCCATAATGGAGACTAGACATCTACCACCCCACTACCACTATCAGATTAGAGCCACAAGGGAGACTAGACATCTACCACCACACTACCACTATCAGATTAGAGCCATAAGGGAGACTAGACATCTACCACCCCATTACCACTATCAGATTAGAGTCATAAAGGAGACAAGAGATCCACCAACCCACTACCACTACCAGATTAGAGCCACAAGGGAGACTAAACATCTACCACCCGACTACCACTATCATATTAGAGCCATAATGGAGACTAGACATCTACCACCCCACTACCACTATCAGATTAGAGTCATAAAGGAGACTAGACATCTACCACCCCACTATCAGATTAGAGCCATACGGGAGACTAGACATCTACCACCCCACTACCCCTTTCAGATTAGAGCCATAATGGAGACTAGACATCTACCACCCCACTACCACTATCAGATTAGAGCCACAAGGGAGACTAGACATCTACCACCCCACTACCACTATCAGATTAGAGCCATAAGGGAGACTAGACATCTACCACCCCACAACCACTACCAGATTAGAGCCATAAGGGAGACTAGACATCTACCAACCCACTACCACTATCCAATAAGAGCCATAAGGGAGACTAGACATCTACCACCCCACTACCACTACCAGATTAGAGCCATTAGGGAGACTAGACATCTACCACCCCACTACCACTATCAAATTAGAGCCATAAGGGAGACTAGACATCTACCACCCCTCTACCACTATCAGATTAGAGCCATAAGGGAGACTAGACATCTACCACCCCACTTTTAGATTAGAGCCATAAGGGAGACTAGACATCAACCAACCCATTACCGCTGTCAAATTAGAGCCATAAGGGAGACTAGACATCTACCACCCCACTACCACTACCAGATTAGAGCCATAAGGGAGACTAGACATCTACCACCCCACTACCACTATAAATTTAGAGCCATAAGGGAGACTAGACAGCTACCACCCCACTACCACTATCAGATTATAGCCATAAGGGAGACTAGACATCTACCACCCCACTACCACTATCAGATTAGAGCCATAAGGGAGACTAGACATTAACCACCCCATTACCACTATCAGATTAGAGTCATAAAGGAGACAAGACATCCACCACCCCACTATCAGATTAGAGCCACAAGGGAGACTAGACATCTACCACCCCACTACCACTATCAGATTAGAGCCATAATGGAGACTAGACATCTACCACCCCACTACCACTATCAGATTAGAGTCATAAAGGAGACTAGACATCTACCACCCCACTATCAGATTAGAGCCATAAGGGAGACTAGACATCTACCACCCCACTACCACTATCAGATTAGAGCCATAATGGAGACTAGACATCTTCCACCCCACTACCAGTATCAGATTAGAGCCACAAGGGAGACTAGACATCTACCACCCCACTACCACTATCAGATTAGAGCCATAAGGTAGACTAGACATCTACCACCCCACTACCACTATCAGATTAGAGCCACAAGGGAGACTAGACATCTACCACCCCACTACCACTATCAGATTAGAGCCATAAGGGAGACTAGACATCTACCACCCCACTACCACTACCAGATTAGAGCCATAAGGGAGACTAGACATCTACCACCCCACTACCACTATCAAATTGGAGCCATAAGGGAGACTAGACATCTACCACCCCACTACAACTATCAGATTAGAGCCATAAAGGAGTCTAGACATCTACCACCCCACTACCACTACCATATTAGAGCCATAAGGGAGACTAGACATCTACCACCCCACTACCACTATAAAATTAGAGCCATAAGGGAGACAAGACATCTACCAACCCACTACCACTACCAGATTAGAGCCATAAGGGAGACTAGACATCTACCACCCCACTACCACTATACATTTAGAGCCATAAGGGAGACTAGACAGCTACCACCCCACTACCACTATCAGATTATAGCCATAAGGGAGACTAGACATCTACCACCCCACTACCACTATCAGATTAGAGCCATAAGGGAGACTAGACATCTACCACCCCATTACCACTATCAGATTAGAGCCATAATGGAGACTAGAAATCTACCACCCCACTACCACTATCAGATTAGAGCCACAAGGGAGACTAGACATCTACCACCACAATACCACTATCAGATTAGAGCCATAAGGGAGACTAGACATCTACCACCCCACTACCACTACCAGATTAGAGCCATAAGGGAGACTAGACATCTACCACCCCACTACCACTATAAATTTAGAGCCATAAGGGAGACTAGACAGCTACCACCCCACTACCACTATCAGATTATAGCCATAAGGGAGACTAGACATCTACCACCCCACTACCACTATCAGATTAGAGCCATAAGGGAGACTAGACATTTACCACCCCATTACCACTATCAGATTAGAGTCATAAAGGAGACAAGACATCCACCACCCCACTATCAGATTATAGCCACAAGGGAGACTAGACATCTACCACCCCACTACCACTATCAGATTAGAGCCATAATGGAGACTAGACATCTACCACCCCACTACCACTATCAGATTAGAGTCATAAAGGAGACTAGACATCTACCACCCCACTATCAGATTAG
Source organism: Salvelinus fontinalis (assembly GCF_029448725.1). Classification (NCBI taxonomy): domain Eukaryota; kingdom Metazoa; phylum Chordata; class Actinopteri; order Salmoniformes; family Salmonidae; genus Salvelinus; species Salvelinus fontinalis. The sequence goes on from NW_026601290.1 coordinate 5,143, forward strand.
AGCCGTAAGGGAGACTAGACATCTACCACCCCACTACCACTATCAGATTAGAGCCATAATGGAGACTAGACATCTACCACCCCACTACCACTATCAGATTAGAGCCACAAGGGAGACTAGACATCTACCACCCCACTACCACTATCAGATTAGAGCCATAAGGGAGACTAGACATCTACCACCCCACTACCACTATCAGATTAGAGCCACAAGGGAGACTAGACATCTACCACCCCACTACCACTACCAGATTAGAGCCATAAGGGAGACTAGACATCTACCACCCCACTACCACTATCAAATTGGAGCCATAAGGGAGACTAGACATCTACCACCCCACTACCACTATCAGATTAGAGCCATAAAGGAGTCTAGACATCTACCACCCCACTACCACTACCATATTAGAGCCATAAGGGAGACTAGACATCTACCACCCCACTACCACTATAAAATTAGAGCCATAAGGGAGACAAGACATCTACCAACCCACTACCACTACCAGATTAGAGCCATAAGGGAGACTAGACATCTACCACCCCACTACCACTATACATTTAGAGCCATAAGGGAGACTAGACATCTACCACCCCACTACCACTATCAGATTATAGCCATAAGGGAGACTAGACATCTACCACCCCACTACCACTATCAGATTAGAGCCATAAGGGAGACTAGACATCTACCACCCCATTACCACTATCAGATTAGAGCCATAAGGGAGACTAGACATCTACCACCCCACTACCACTATCAGATTAGAGCCATAAGGGAGACTAGACATCTACCACCCCATTACCACTATCAGATTAGAGTCATAAAGGAGACAAGACATCCACCACCCCACTATCAGATTAGAGCCACAAGGGAGACTAGACATCTACCACCCCACTACCACTATCAGATTAGAGCCATAATGGAGACTAGACATCTACCACCCCACTACCACTATCAGATTAGAGTCATAAAGGAGACTAGACATCTACCACCCAACTATCAGATTAGAGCCATAAGGGAGACTAGACATCTACCACCCCACTACCACTATCAGATTAGAGCCATAATGGAGACTAGACATCTACCACCCCACTACCACTATCAGATTAGAGCCACAAGGGAGACTAGACATCTACCACCCCACTACCACTATCAGATTAGAGCCATAAGGGAGACTAGACATCTACCACCCCACTACCACTACCAGATTAGAGCCATAAGGGAGACTAGACATCTACCACCCCACCACCACTATCAAATTGGAGCCATAAGGGAGACTAGACATCTACCACCCCACTACCACTATCAGATTAGAGCCATAAGGGAGTCTAGACATCCACCACCCCACTACCACTACCATATTAGAGCCATAAGGGAGACTAGACATCTACCACCCCACTACCACTATAAAATTAGAGCCATAAGGGAGACAAGACATCTACCAACCCACTACCACTATCAGATTAGAGCCATAAGGGAGGCTAGACATCTACCACCCCACTACCACTATCAGATTAGAGCCATAATGGAGACTAGACATCTACCACCCCACTACCACTATCATATTAGAGCCACAAGGAAGTCTAGACATCTACCACCACCTTACCACTATCGGATTAGAGCCATAAGGGAGACTAGACATCTACCACCCCAATACCACTACCAGATTAGAGCCATAAGGGAGACTAGACATCTACCACCCCACTGCCACTATACATTTAGAGCCATAAGGGAGACTAGACAGCTACCACCCCACTACCACTATCAGATTATAGCCATAAGGGAGACTAGACATCTACCACCCCACTACCACCACCAGATTAGAGCCATAAGGGAGACTAGACATCTACCACCCCACTACCACTATACATTTAGAGCCATAAGGGAGACTAGATATCTACCACCCCACTACCACTATCAGATTAGAGCCACAAGGGAGACTAGACATCTACCACCACACTACCACTATCAGATTATAGCCATAAAGGAGACTAGACATCTACCAACCCACTACCACTACCAGATTAGAGCCATAAGGGAGACTAGACATCTACCACCCCACTACCACTATACATTTAGAGCCATAAGGGAGACTAGACAGCTACCACCCCACTACCACTATCAGATTATAGCCATAAGGGAGACTAGACATCTACCACCCCACTACCACTATCAGATTAGAGCCATAAGGGAGACTAGACATCTACCACCCCATTACCACTATCAGATTAGAGTCATAAAGGAGACAAGACATCTACCACCCCACTATCAGATTAGAGCCACAAGGGAGACTAGACATCTACCACCCCACTACCACTATCAGATTAGAGCCATAATGGAGACTAGACATCTACCACCCCACTACCACTATCAGATTAGAGTCATAAAGGAGACTAGACATCTACCACCCCACTATCAGATTAGAGCCATAAGGGAGACTAGACATCTACCACCCCATTACCACTATCAGATTAGAATCATAAAGGAGACTAGACATCTACCACCCCACAATCAGATTAGAGCCATAAGGGAGACTAGACATCTACCACCCCACTACCACTATCAGATTAGAATCATAAAGGAGACTAGACATCTACCACCCCACAATCAGATTAGAGCCATAAGGGAGACTAGACATCTACCACCCCACTACCACTATCAGATTAGAGCCATAATGGAGACTAGACATCTACCACCCCACTACCACTATCAGATTAGAGCCACAAGGGAGACTAGACATCTACCACCCCACTACCACTATCAGATTAGAGCCATAAGGGAGACTAGACATCTACCACCCCACTACCACTACCAGATTAGAGCCATAAGGGTGACTAGACATCTACCACCCCACTACCAATATCAAATTAGAGCCATAAGGGAGACTAGACATCTACCACCCCACTACCACTATCAGATTAGAGCCATAATGGAGACTAGACATCTACCACCCCACTACCACTATCAGATTAGAGCCACAAGGGAGACTAGACATCTACCACCACACTACCACTATCAGATTAGAGCCATAAGGGAGACTAGACATCTACCACCCCACTACATCTACCAGATTAGAGCCATAAGGGAGACTAGACATCTACCACCCCACTACCACTATACATTTAGAGCCATAAGGGAGACTAGACAGCTACCACCCCACTACCACTATCAGATTATAGCCATAAGGGAGACTAGACATCTACCACCCCTCTACCACTATCAGATTAGAGCCATAATGGAGACTAGACATCTACCACCCCACTACCACTATCAGATTAGAGCCACAAGGGAGACTAGACATCTACCACCACACTACCACTATCAGATTAGAGTTATAAAGGAGACTAGACATCTAACACCCCACTATCAGATTAGAGCCATAAGGGAGACTAGACATCTACCACCCCACTACCACTATCAGATTAGAGCCATAATGGAGACTAGACATCTACCACCCCACTACCACTATCAGATTAGAGTCATAAAGGAGACTAGACATCTACCACCCCACTATCAGATTAGAGCCATAAGGGAGACTAGACATCTACCACCCCACTACCACTATCAGATTAGAGCCATAATGGAGACTAGACATCTACCACCCCACTACCACTATCAGATTAGAGCCACAAGGGAGACTAGACATCTACCACCCCACTACCACTATCAGATTAGAGCCATAAGGGAGACTAGACATCTACCACCCCACTACCACTACCAGTTAGAGCCATAAGGGAGACTAGACATCTACCACCCCACCACCACTATCAAATTGGAGCCATAAGGGAGACTAGACATCTACCACCCCACTACCAATATCAGATTAGAGCCATAAGGGAGTCTAGACATCTACCACCCCACTACCACTACCATATTAGAGCTATAAAGGAGACTAGACATCTACCACCCCACTACCACTATCAGATTAGAGCCATAAGGGAGTCTAGACATCTACCACCCCACTACCACTACCATATTAGAGCCATAAAGGAGACTAGACATCTACCACCCCACTACCACTATAAAATTAGAGCCATAAGGGAGACAAGACATCTACCAACCCACTACCACTATCAGATTAGAGCCATAATGGAGACTAGACATCTACCACCCCATTACCACTATCAGATTAGAGTCATAAAGGAGACAAGACATCCACCACCCCACTATCAGACTAGAGCCACAAGGGAGACTAAACATCTACCACCCCACTACCACTATCATATTAGAGCCATAATGGAGACTAGACATCTACCACCCCACTACCACTATCAGATTAGAATCATAAAGGAGACTAGACATCTACCACCCCACAATCAGATTAGAGCCATAAGGGAGACTAGACATCTACCACCCCACTACCACTATCAGATTAGAGCCACAATGGAGACTAGACATCTACCTCCCCACTACCACTATCAGATTAGAGCCACAAGGGAGACTAGACATCTACCACCCCACTACCACTATCAGATTAGAGCCATAAGGGAGACTAGACATCTACCACCCCACTACCACTACCAGATTAGAGCCATAAGGGTGACTAGACATCTACCACCCCACTACCACTATCAAATTAGAGCCATAAGGGAGACTAGACATCTACCACCCCACTACCACTATCAGATTAGAGCCATAAGGGAGTCTAGACATCTACCACCCCACTACCACTACCATATTAGAGCCATAAGGGAGACTAGACATCTACCACCCCACTACCACTATAAAATTAGAGCCATAAGGGAGACAAGACATCTACCAACCCACTACCACTATCAGATTAGAGCCAAAAGGGAGACTAGACATCTACCACCCCACTACCACTATCAGATTAGAGCCATAATGGAGACTAGACATCTACCACCCCACTACCACTATCAGATTAGAGCCACAAGGGAGACTAGACATCTACCACCACACTACCACTATCAGATTAGAGCCATAAGGGAGACACGACATCTACCACCCCACTACCACTACCAGATTAGAGCCATAAGGGAGACTAGACATCTACCACCCCACTACCACTATACATTTAGAGCCATAAGGGAGACTAGACAGCTACCACTATCAGATTATAGCCATAAGGGAGACTAGACATCTACCACCCCACTACCACTATCGGATTAGAGCCATAAGGGACACTAGACATCTACCACCCCACTACCACTATCAGATTAGAGTCATAAAGGAGACTAGACATCTACCACCCCACTATCAGATTAGAGCCATAAGGGAGACTAGACATCTACCACCCCACTACCACTATCAGATTAGAGCCATAATGGAGACTAGACATCTACCACCTCACTACCACTATCAGATTAGAGCCACAAGGGAGACTAGACATCTACCACCCCACTAACACTATCAGATTAGAGCCATAAGGGAGACTAGACATCTACCACCCCACTACCACTATCAGATTAGAGCCACAAGGGAGACTAGACATCTACCACCCCACTACCACTATCAGATTAGAGCCATAAGGGAGACTAGACATCTACCACCCCACTACCACTACCAGATTAGAGCCATAAGGGAGACTAGACATCTACCACCCCACTACCACTATCAAATTGGAGCCATAAGGGAGACTAGACATCTACCACCCCACTACCACTATCAGATTAGAGCCATAAAGGAGTCTAGACATCTGCCACCCCACTACCACTACCATAATAGAGCCATAAGGGAGACTAGACATCTACCACCCCACTACCACTATAAAATTAGAGCCATAAGGGAGACAAGACATCTACCAACCCACTACCACTATCAGATTAGAGCCATAAGGGAGACTAGACATCTACCACCCCACTACCACTATCAGATTAGAGCCACAAGGGAGACTTGACATCTACAACCACACTACCACTATCAGATTAGAGCCATAAGGGAGACTAGACATCTACCACCCCACTACCACTACCAGATTAGAGCCATAAGGGAGACTAGACATCTACCACCCCACTACCACTATACATTTAGAGCCATAAGGGAGACTAGACAGCTACCACCCCACTACCACTATCAGATTAGAGCCATAAGGGAGACTAGACATCTACCACCCCACTACCACTATCAGATTAGAGCCATAAGGGAGACTAGACATCTACCACCCCATTACCACTATCAGATTAGAGTCATAAAGGAGACAAGACATCCACCACCCCACTATCAGATTAGAGCCACAAGGGAGACTAGACATCTACCACCCCACTACCACTATCAGATTAGAGTCATAAAGGAGACTAGACATCTACCACCCCACTACCACTATCAGATTAGAGCCACAATGGAGACTAGACATCTACCACCCCACTACCACTATCAGATTAGAGCCACAAGGGAGACTAGACATCTACCACCCCACTACCACTATCAGATTAGAGCCATAAGGGAGACTAGACATCTACCACCCCACTACCACTACCAGATTAGAGCCATAAGGGAGACTAGACATCTACCACCCCACCACCACAATCAAATTGGAGCCATAAGGGAGACTAGACATCTACCACCCCACTACCACTATCAGATTAGAGCCATAAGGGAGTCTAGACATCTACCACCCCACCACCACTACCATATTAGAGCCATAAGGGAGACTAGACATCTACCACCCCACTACCACTATAAAATTAGAGCCATAAGGGAGACTAGACATCTACCAACCCACTACCACTATCAGATTAGAGCCATAAGGGAGACTAGACATCTACCACCCCACTACCACTATCAGATTAGAGCCATAATGGAGACTAGACATCTACCACCCCACTACCATTATCAGATTAGAGCCACAAGGAAGTCTAGACATCTACCACCACCTTACCACTATCAGATTAGAGCCATAAGGGCGACTAGACATCTACCACCCCACTACCACCACCAGATTAGAGCCATAAGGGAGACTAGACATCTACCACCCCACTACCAATATACATTTAGAGCCATAAGGGAGACTAGACATCTACCACCCCACTACCACTATCAGATTAGAGCCACAAGGGAGACTAGACATCTACCACCACACTACCACTATCAGATTATAGCCATAAAGGAGACTAGACATCTACCACCCCACTACCACTATCAGATTAGAGCCATAAGGGAGACTAGACATCTACCAACCCATTACCACTATCAGATTAGAGTCATAAAGGAGACAAGACATCCACCACCCCACTATCAGACTAGAGCCACAAGGGAGAGTAAACATCTACCACCCCACTACCACTATCATATTAGAGCCATAATGGAGACTAGACATCTACCACCCCACTACCACTATCAGATTAGAATCATAAAGGAGACTAGACATCTACCACCCCACTATCAGATTAGAGCCATAATGGAGACTAGACATCTACCACCCCACTACCACTATCAGATTAGAGCCACAAGGGAGACTAGACATCTACCACCCCACTACCACTATCAGATTAGAGCCATAAGGGAGACTAGACATCTACCACCCCACTACCACTATCAGACTAGAGCCACAAGGGAGACTAAACATCTACCACCCCACTACCACTATCATATTAGAGCCATAATGGAGACTAGACATCTACCACCCCACTACCACTATCAGATTAGAGTCATAAAGGAGACTAGACATCTACCACCCCACTATCAGATTAGAGCCATAAGGGAGACTAGACATCTACCACCCCACTACCACTATCAGATTAGAGCCATAATGGAGACTAGACATCTACCACCCCACTACCACTATCAGATTAGAGCCACAAGGGAGACTAGACATCTACCACCCCACTACCACTATCAGATTAGAGCCATAAGGGAGACTAGACATCTACCACCCCACTACCACTACCAGATTAGAGCCACAAGGGTGACTAGACATCTACCACCCCACTACCACTATCAAATTAGAGCCATAAGGGAGACTAGACATCTACCACCCCACTACCACTATCAGATTAGAGCCATAAGGGAGTCTAGACATCTACCACCCCACTACCACTACCATATTAGAGCCATAAGGGAGACTAGACATCTACCACCCCACTACCACTATAAAATTAGAGCCATAAGGGAGACTAGACATCTACCAACCCACTACCACTATCAGATTAGAGCCATAAGGGAGACTAGACATCTACCACCCCACTACCACTATCAGAATAGAGCCATAATGGAGACTAGACATCTACCACCCCACTACCACTATCAGATTAGAGCCACAAGGGAGACTAGACATCTACCACCACACTACCACTATCAGATTAGAGCCATAAGGTACACTAGACATCTACCACCCCACTACCACTACCAGATTAGAGCCATAAGGGAGACTAGACATCTACCACCCCACTACCACTATACATTTAGAGCCATAAGGGAGACTAGACAGCTATCACCCCACTACCACTATCAGATTATAGCCATAAGGGAGACTAGACATCTACCACCCCACTACCACTATCAGATTAGAGCCATAAGGGAGGCTAGACATCTACCACCCCACTACCACTATCAGATTAGAGTCATAAAGGACACTAGACATCTACCACCCCACTATCAGATTAGAGCCATAAGGGAGACTAGACATCTACCACCCCACTACCACTATCAGATTAGAGCCATAATGGAGACTAGACATCTACCACCCCACTACCACTATCAGATTAGAGCCACAAGGGAGACTAGACATCTACCACCCCACTACCACTATCAGATTAGAGCCATAAGGGAGACTACGACATCTACCACCCCACTACCACTACCAGATTAGAGCCACAAGGGTGACTAGACATCTACCACCCCACTACCACTATCAAATTAGAGCCATAAGGGAGACTAGACATCTACCACCCCACTACCACTATCAGATTAGAGCCATAAGGGAGTCTAGACATCTACCACCCCACTACCACTACCATATTAGAGCCATAAGGGAGACTAGACATCTACCACCCCACTACCACTATAAAATTAGAGCCATAAGGGAGACTAGACATCTACCAACCCACTACCACTATCAGATTAGAGCCATAAGGGAGACTAGACATCTACCACCCCACTACCACTATCAGAATAGAGCCATAATGGAGACTAGACATCTACCACCCCACTACCACTATCAGATTAGAGCCACAAGGGAGACTAGACATCTACCACCACACTACCACTATCAGATTAGAGCCATAAGGGAGACTAGACATCTACCACCCCACTACCACTACCAGATTAGAGCCATAAGGGAGACTAGACATCTACCACCCCACTACCACTATCAGATTAGAGCCATAAGGGAGACTAGACATCTACCACCCCACTACCACTATCAGATTAGAGCCATAAGGGAGACTAGACATCTACCACCCCACTATCAGATTAGAGCCATAAGGGAGACTAGACATCTACCACCCCACTACCACTATCAGATTAGAGCCATAAGGGAGACTAGACATCCACCACCCCACTACCACTATCAGATTAGAGTCATAAAGGAGACTAGACATCTACCACCCTACTATCAGATTAGAGACATAAGGGAGACTAGACATCTACCACCCCACTACCACTATTAGATTAGAGCCACAAGGGAGACTAGACATCTACCACCCCACTACCACTATCAGATTAGAGCCATAAGGGAGACTAGACATCTACCACCCCACTACCACTACCAGATTAGAGCCATAAGGGAGACTAGACATCTACCAGCCCACTACCACTATCAAATTAGAGCCATAAGGGAGACTAGACATCTACCAACCCACTACCACTATCAGATTAGAGCCATAAGGGAGTCTAGACATCATCCACCCCACTACCACTACCATATTGGAGCCATAAAGGAGACTAGACATCTACCACCCCACTACCACTATCAAATTAGAGCAATAAGGGTGACTAGACATCTACCACCCCACTACCACTATCAGATTAGAGCCATAAGGGAGACTAGACATCTACCACCCCACTATCAGATTAGAGCCATAACTGAGACTAGACAATCACCACCCCATTACCACTATCAAATTAGAGCCATAAGGGAGGCTAGACATCTACCACCCCACTACCACTATCAAATTAGATCCATAAGGGAGACTAGACACCTACCACCCCACTACCACTATCAGATTAGAGCCATAAGGGAGACTAGACATCTACCACCCCCCTACCACTAACAAATTAGAGCCATAAGGGAGACTAGACATCTACCAAACCACTACCACTATCAGATTAGAGCCATAAGGGAGGCTAGACATCTACCACCCCACTACCACTATCAGATTAGAGCCATAATGGAGACTAGACATCTACCACCCCACTACCACTATCAGATTAGAGCCATAAGGGAGGCTAGACATCTACCACCCCACTACCACTATCAGATTAGAGCCATAATGGAGACTAGACATCTACCACCCCACTACCACTATCAGATTAGAGCCATAAGGGAGACTAGACATCTACCACCCCACTACCACTATCAGATTAGAGTCATAAAGGAGACTAGACATCTACCACCCCACTATCAGATTAGAGCCATAAGGGAGACTAGACATCTACCACCCCACTACCACTATCAGATTAGAGCCATAATGGAGACTAGACATCTACCACCCCACTACCACTATCAGATTAGAGCCACAAGGGAGACTAGACATCTACCACCCCACTACCACTATCAGATTAGAGCCATAAGGGAGACTAGACATCTACCACCCCACTACCACTACCAGATTAGAGCCATAAGGGAGACTAGACATCTACCACCCCACTACCACTATCAAATTAGAGCCATAAGGGAGACTAGACATCTACCAACCCACTACCACTATCAGATTAGAGCCATAAGGGAGTCTAGACATCTACCACCCCACTACCACTACCATATTAGAGACATAAAGGAGACTAGACATCTACCACCCCACTACCACTATCAAATTAGAGCAATAAGGGTGACTAGACATCTACCACCCCACTACCACTATCAGATTAGAGCCATAAGGGAGACTAGACATCTACCACCCCACTATCAGATTAGAGCCATAAGGGAGACTAGACAATCACCACCCCATTACCACTATCAATTTAGAGCCATAAGGGAGGCTAGACATCTACCACCCCACTACCACTATCAAATTAGATCCATAAGGGAGACTAGACACCTACCACCCCACTACCACTACCAGATTAGAGCCATAAGGGAGACTAGACATCTACCACCCCCCTACCACTATCAAATTAGAGCCATAAGGGAGACTAGACATCTACCAAACCACTACCACTATCAGATTAGAGCCATAAGGGAGGCTAGACATCTACCACCCCACTACCACTATCAGATTAGAGCCATAATGGAGACTAGACATCTACCACCCCACTACCACTATCAGATTAGAGCCATAAGGGAGACTAGACATCTACCACCCCACTACCACTATCAGATTAGAGCCATAAGGGAGACAAGACATCCACCACCCCACTATCAGACTAGAGCCACAAGGGAGACTAAACATCTACCACCCCACTACCACTATCATATTAGAGCCATAATGGAGACTAGACATCTACCATCCCACTACCACTATCAGATTAGAGTCATAAAGGAGACTAGACATCTACCACCCCACTATTAGATTAGAGCCATAAGGGAGACTAGACATCTACCACCCCACTACCACTACCATATTAGAGCCATACGGGAGACTAGACATCTACCACCCCACTACCACTATAAAATTAGAGCCATAAGGGAGACAAGACATCTACCAACCCACTACAACTATCAGATTAGAGCCATAAGGGAGACTAGACATCTACAACCCCACTACCACTATCAGATTAGAGCCATAATGGAGACTAGACATCTACCACCCCACTACCACTATCAGATTAGAGCCACAAGGGAGACTAGACATCTACCACCACACTACCACTATCAGATTAGAGCCATAAGGGAGACTAGACATCTACCACCCCACTACCACTACCAGATTAGAGCCATAAGGGAGACTAGACATCTACCACACCACTACCACTATACATTTAGATCCATAAGGGAGACTAGACAGCTACCACCCCACTACCACTATCAGATTATAGCCATAAGGGAGACTAGACATCTACCTCCCCACTACCACTATCAGATTAGAGCCATAAGGGAGACTAGACATCTACCACCCCACTACCACTATCAGATTAGAGTCATAAAGGAGACTAGACATCTACCACCCCACTATCAGATTAGAGCCATAAGGGAGTCTAGACATCTACCACCCAACTACCACTATCATATTAGAGCCATAATGGAGACTAGACATCTACCACCCCACTACCACTATCAGATTAGAGCCACAAGGGAGACTAGACATCTACCACCCCACTACCACTATCAGATTAGAGCCATAAGGGAGACTAGACATCTACCACCCCACTACCACTACCAGATTAGAGCCATAAGGGAGACTAGACATCTACCACCCCACTACCACTATCAAATTAGAGCCATAAGGGAGACTAGACATCTACCACCCCACTACCACTATCAGATTAGAGCCATAAGGGAGTCTAGACATCTACCACCCCACTACCACTACCATATTAGAGCCATAAGGGAGACTAGACATCTACCACCCCACTACCACTATAAAATTAGAGCCATAAGGGAGACAAGACATCTACCAACCCACTACCACTATCAGATTAGAGCCATAAGGGAGACTACACATCTACCACCCCACTACCACTATCAGCTTAGAGCCATAATGGAGACTAGAGATCTACCACCCCACTACCACTATCAGATTAGAGCCACAAGGGAGACTAGACATCTACCACCACACTACCACTATCAGATTAGGGCCATAAGGGAGACTAGACATCTACCACCCCACTACCACTACCAGATTAGAGCCATAAGGGAGACTAGACATCTACCACCCCACTACTACTATAAATTTAGAGCCATAAGGGAGACTAGACAGCTACCACCCCACTACCACTATCAGATTATAGCCATAAGGGAGACTAGACATCTACAACCCACTACCACTATCAGATTAGAGCCATAAGGGAGACTAGACATCTACCACCCCATTACCACTATCAGATTAGAATCATAAAGGAGACAAGACATCCACCACCCCACTATCAGACTAGAGCCACAAGGGAGACTAAACATCTACCACCCCACTACCACTATCATATTAGAGCCATAATGGAGACTAGACATCTACCATCCCACTACCACTATCAGATTAGAGTCATAAAGGAGACTAGACATCTACCACCCCACTATTAGATTAGAGCCATAAGGGAGACTAGACATCTACCACCCCACTACCACTACCATATTAGAGCCATACGGGAGACTAGACATCTACCACCCCACTACCACTATAAAATTAGAGCCATAAGGGAGACAAGACATCTACCAACCCACTACAACTATCAGATTAGAGCCATAAGGGAGACTAGACATCTACAACCCCACTACCACTATCAGATTAGAGCCATAATGGAGACTAGACATCTACCACCCCACTACCACTATCAGATTAGAGTCATGAAGGAGACTAGACATCTACCACCCCACTATCAGATTAGAGCCATAAGGGAGACTAGACATCTACCACCCCACTACCACTATCAGATTAGAGCCATAAGGGAGACTAGACATCCACCACCCCACTACCACTATCAGATTAGAGTCATAAAGGAGACTAGACATCTACCACCCTACTATCAGATTAGAGCCATAAGGGAGACTAGACATCTACCACCCCACTACCACTATTAGATTAGAGCCACAAGGGAGACTAGACATCTACCACCCCACTACCACTATCAGATTAGAGCCATAAGGGAGACTAGACATCTACCACCCCACTACCACTACCAGATTAGAGCCATAAGGGAGACTAGACATCTACCAGCCCACTACCACTATCAAATTAGAGCCATAAGGGAGACTAGACATCTACCAACCCACTACCACTATCAGATTAGAGCCATAAGGGAGTCTAGACATCATCCACCCCACTACCACTACCATATTGGAGCCATAAAGGAGACTAGACATCTACCACCCCACTACCACTATCAAATTAGAGCAATAAGGGTGACTAGACATCTACCACCCCACTACCACTATCAGATTAGAGCCATAAGGGAGACTAGACATCTACCACCCCACTATCAGATTAGAGCCATAAGGGAGACTAGACAATCACCACCCCATTACCACTATCAAATTAGAGCCATAAGGGAGGCTAGACATCTACCACCCCACTACCACTATCAAATTAGATCCATAAGGGAGACTAGACACCTACCACCCCACTACCACTATCAGATTAGAGCCATAAGGGAGACTAGACATCTACCACCCCCCTACCACTAACAAATTAGAGCCATAAGGGAGACTAGACATCTACCAAACCACTACCACTATCAGATTAGAGCCATATGGGAGGCTAGACATCTACCACCCCACTACCACTATCAGATTAGAGCCATAATGGAGACTAGACATCTACCACCCCACTACCACTATCAGATTAGAGCCATAAGGGAGACTAGACATCTACCACCCCACTACCACTATCAGATTAGAGTCATAAAGGAGACTAGACATCTACCACCCCACTATCAGATTAGAGCCATAAGGGAGACTAGACATCTACCACCCCACTACCACTATCAGATAAGAGCCATAATGGAGACTAGACATCTACCACCCCACTACCACTATCAGATTAGAGCCACAAGGGAGACTAGACATCTACCACCCCACTACCACTATCAGATTAGAGCCATAAGGGAGACTAGACATCTACCACCCCACTACCACTACCAGATTAGAGCCATAAGGGAGACTAGACATCTACCACCCCACTACCACTATCAAATTAGAGCCATAAGGGAGACTAGACATCTACCAACCCACTACCACTATCAGATTAGAGCCATAAGGGAGTCTAGACATCTACCACCCCACTACCACTACCATATTAGAGACATAAAGGAGACTAGACATCTACCACCCCACTACCACTATCAAATTAGAGCAATAAGGGTGACTAGACATCTACCACCCCACTACCACTATCAGATTAGAGCCATAAGGGAGACTAGACATCTACCACCCCACTATCAGATTAGAGCCATAAGGGAGACTAGACAATCACCACCCCATTACCACTATCAAATTAGAGCCATAAGGGAGGCTAGACATCTACCACCCCACTACCACTATCAAATTAGATCCATAAGGGAGACTAGACACCTACCACCCCACTAGCACTACCAGATTAGAGCCATAAGGGAGACTAGACATCTACCACCCCCCTACCACTATCAAATTAGAGCCATAAGGGAGACTAGACATCTACCAAACCACTACCACTATCAGATTAGAGCCATAAGGGAGGCTAGACATCTACCACCCCACTACCACTATCAGATTAGAGCCATAATGGAGACTAGACATCTACCACCCCACTACCACTATCAGATTAGAGCCATAAGGGAGACTAGACATCTACCACCCCACTACCACTATCAGATTAGAGCCATAAGGGAGACTAGACATCTACCACCCCACTACCACTTTCAAATTAGAGCCATAAGGGAGACTAGACATCTACCACCCCACTACCCCACTATCAGATTAGAGCCATAAGGGAGTCTAGACATCTACCACCCCACTACCACTAACATATTAGAGCCATAAGGGAGACTAGACATCTACCACCCCACTACCACTATCAAATTAGAGCCATAAGGGAGACTAGACATCTACCAACCCACTACCACTATCAGATTAGAGCCATAAGGGAGACTAGACATCTACCACCCCACTACCACTATCAGATTAGAGCCATAATGGAGACTAGAGATCTACCACCCCACTACCACTATCAGATTAGAGCCACAAGGGAGACTAGACATCTACCACCACACTACCACTATCAGATTAGAGCCATAAGGGAGACTAGACATCTACCACCCCACTACCACTACCAGATTAGAGCCATAAGGGAGACTAGACATCTACCACCCCACTACTACTATAAATTTAGAGCCATAAGGGAGACTAGACAGCTACCACCCCACTACCACTATCAGATTATAGCCATAAGGGAGACTAGACATCTACAACCCACTACCACTATCAGATTAGAGCCATAAGGGAGACTAGACATCTACCACCCCATTACCACTATCAGATTAGAATCATAAAGGAGACAAGACATCCACCACCCCACTATCAGACTAGAGCCACAAGGGAGACTAAACATCTACCACCCCACTACCACTATCATATTAGAGCCATAATGGAGACTAGACATCTACCATCCCACTACCACTATCAGATTAGAGTCATAAAGGAGACTAGACATCTACCACCCCACTATTAGATTAGAGCCATAAGGGAGACTAGACATCTACCACCCCACTACCACTACCATATTAGAGCCATACGGGAGACTAGACATCTACCACCCCACTACCACTATAAAATTAGAGCCATAAGGGAGACAAGACATCTACCAACCCACTACAACTATCAGATTAGAGCCATAAGGGAGACTAGACATCTACAACCCCACTACCACTATCAGATTAGAGCCATAATGGAGACTAGACATCTACCACCCCACTACCACTATCAGATTAGAGCCACAAGGGAGACTAGACATCTACCACCACACTACCACTATCAGATTAGAGCCATAAGGGAGACTAGACATCTACCACCCCACTACCACTACCAGATTAGAGCCATAAGGGAGACTAGACATCTACCACACCACTACCACTATACATTTAGATCCATAAGGGAGACTAGACAGCTACCACCCCACTACCACTATCAGATTATAGCCATAAGGGAGACTAGACATCTACCTCCCCACTACCACTATCAGATTAGAGCCATAAGGGAGACTAGACATCTACCACCCCACTACCACTATCAGATTAGAGTCATAAAGGAGACTAGACATCTACCACCCCACTATCAGATTAGAGCCATAAGGGAGTCTAGACATCTACCACCCAACTACCACTATCATATTAGAGCCATAATGGAGACTAGACATCTACCACCCCACTACCACTATCAGATTAGAGCCACAAGGGAGACTAGACATCTACCACCCCACTACCACTATCAGATTAGAGCCATAAGGGAGACTAGACATCTACCACCCCACTACCACTACCAGATTAGAGCCATAAGGGAGACTAGACATCTACCACCCCACTACCACTATCAAATTAGAGCCATAAGGGAGACTAGACATCTACCACCCCACTACCACTATCAGATTAGAG
The DNA here is from genome assembly GCF_029448725.1 of Salvelinus fontinalis. NCBI lineage: Eukaryota > Metazoa > Chordata > Actinopteri > Salmoniformes > Salmonidae > Salvelinus > Salvelinus fontinalis. The sequence goes on from NW_026601290.1 coordinate 22,474, forward strand.
CCATAAGGGAGTCTAGACATCTACCACCCCACTACCACTACCATATTAGAGCCATAAGGGAGACTAGACATCTACCACCCCACTACCACTATAAAATTAGAGCCATAAGGGAGACAAGACATCTACCAACCCACTACCACTATCAGATTAGAGCCATAAGGGAGACTACACATCTACCACCCCACTACCACTATCAGATTAGAGCCATAATGGAGAATAGACTTCTACCACCCCACTACCACTATCAGATTAGAGCCACAAGGGAGACTAGACATCTACCACCACACTACCACTATCAGATTAGAGCCATAAAGGAGACTAGACATCTACCACCCACTACCACTACCAGATTAGAGCCATAAGGGAGACTAGACATCTACCAACCCACTACCACTATCAGATTAGAGCCATAAGGGAGACTAGACATCTACCACCACACTACCACTATCAGATTAGAGCCATAATGGAGACTAGACATCTACCACCCCACTACCACTATCAGATTATAGCCATAAGGGAGACTAGACATCTACCACCCCACTACCACTATCAGATTAGAGCCATAAGGGAGACTAGACATCTACCACCCCACTACCACTATCAGATTAGAGTCATAAAGGAGACTAGACATCTACCACCCCACTATCAGATTTGAGCCATAAGGGAGACTAGACAACTACCACCCCACTACCACTATCAGATTAGAGCAATAAGGGAGAAGAGACATCTACCACCCCACTACCACTACCAGATTAGAGTCATAATTGAGACTAGACATCTACCACCCCACTACCACTATCAAATTAGAGCCATAAGGGAGACTAGACATCTACCAACCCACTGCCACTATCAGATTAGAGCCATAAGTGAGACTAGACATCTACCACCCACAATCAGATTAGAACCATAATGGAGACTAGACATCTACCACCCCACTACCACTATCAGATTATAGCCCTAAGGGAGACTAGACATCTACCACCCCACTACCACCATCAGATTAGAGCCATAAGGGAGACTAGACATCTACCACCCCACTACCACTATCAGATTAGAGTCATAAAGGAGACTAGACATCTACCACCCCACTATCAGATTAGAGCCATAAGGGAGACTAGACATCTACCACCCCACTACCACTATCAGATTAGAGCCATAAGGGAGAAGAGACATCTACCACCCCACTACCACTACCAGATTAGAGCCATAAGGGAGATTAGACATCTACCAACCCACTACCACTATCAAATTAGAGCCATAAGGGAGACTAGACATCTACCAACCCACTGCCACTATCAGATTAGAGCCATAAGTGAAACTAGACATCTACCACCCACAATCAGATTAGAACCATAAGGGAGACTAGACATCTACCACCCCATTACCACTATCAGATTAGAGCCATAAGGGAGACTAGACATCTACCACCCCATTACCACTATCAGATTAGAGCCATAAGGGAGACTAGACATCTACCACCCCACTACCACTATCAAATTAGAGCCATAAGGGAGACTAGACATCTACCACCCCACTACCACTATCAGATTGGAGCCATAAGGGAGACTAGAAATCTACAACCCCACTACCACTATCAAATTAGAACCATACGGGAGACTAGACATCTACCAACCCACTACCACTATCAGATTAGAGCCATAAGGGAGACTAGACATCTACCACCCCACTACCACTATCAGATTAGAGTCATAAAGGAGACTAGACATCTACCACCCCACTATCAGATTAGAGCCATAAGGGAGTCTAGACATCTACCACCCAACTACCACTATCATATTAGAGCCATAATGGAGACTAGACATCTACCACCCCACTACCACTATCAGATTAGAGCCACAAGGGAGACTAGACATCTACCACCCCACTACCACTATCAGATTAGAGCCATAAGGGAGACTAGACATCTACCACCCCACTACCACTACCAGATTAGAGCCATAAGGGAGACTAGACATCTACCACCCCACTACCACTATCAAATTAGAGCCATAAGGGAGACTAGACATCTACCACCCCACTACCACTATCAGATTAGAGCCATAAGGGAGTCTAGACATCTACCACCCCACTACCACTACCATATTAGAGCCATAAGGGAGACTAGACATCTACCACCCCACTACCACTATAAAATTAGAGCCATAAGGGAGACAAGACATCTACCAACCCACTACCACTATCAGATTAGAGCCATAAGGGAGACTACACATCTACCACCCCACTACCACTATCAGATTAGAGCCATAATGGAGAATAGACTTCTACCACCCCACTACCACTATCAGATTAGAGTCATAAAGGAGACTAGACATCTACCACCCCACTATCAGATTTGAGCAATAAGGGAGAAGAGACATCTACCACCCCACTACCACTACCAGATTAGAGTCATAATTGAGACTAGACATCTACCACCCCACTACCACTATCAAATTAGAGCCATAAGGGAGACTAGACATCTACCAACCCACTGCCACTATCAGATTAGAGCCATAAGTGAGACTAGACATCTACCACCCACAATCAGATTAGAACCATAATGGAGACTAGACATCTACCACCCCACTACCACTATCAGATTATAGCCCTAAGGGAGACTAGACATCTACCACCCCACTACCACTATCAGATTAGAGCCATAAGGGAGACTAGACATCTACCACCCCACTACCACTATCAGATTAGAGTCATAAAGGAGACTAGACATCTACCACCCCACTATCAGATTAGAGCCATAAGGGAGACTAGACATCTACCACCCCACTACCACTATCAGATTAGAGCCATAAGGGAGAAGAGACATCTACCACCCCACTACCACTACCAGATTAGAGCCATAAGGGAGATTAGACATCTACCAACCCACTACCACTATCAAATTAGAGCCATAAGGGAGACTAGACATCTACCAACCCACTGCCACTATCAGATTAGAGCCATAAGTGAAACTAGACATCTACCACCCACAATCAGATTAGAACCATAAGGGAGACTAGACATCTACCACCCCATTACCACTATCAGATTAGAGCCATAAGGGAGACTAGACATCTACCACCCCATTACCACTATCAGATTAGAGCCATAAGGGAGACTAGACATCTACCACCCCACTACCACTATCAAATTAGAGCCATAAGGGAGACTAGACATCTACCACCCCACTACCACTATCAGATTGGAGCCATAAGGGAGACTAGAAATCTACAACCCCACTACCACTATCAAATTAGAACCATACGGGAGACTAGACATCTACCAACCCACTACCACTATCAGATTAGAGCCATAAAGGAGACTAGATATCTACCACCCCACTACCACTACCAGATTAGAGCCATTAGGGAGACTAGACATCTACCACCCCACTACCATTATCAAATTAGAGCCATAAGGGAGACTAGACATCTACCACCCCACTACCACTATCAGATTAGAGCCATAAGGGAGACTAGACATCTACCACCCCACTATCAGATTAGAGCCATAGGGAGACTAGAAATCTACCACCCCATTACCACTATCAAATTAGAGCCATAAGGGAGGCTAGACAACTACCACCCCACTACCACTATCAAATTAGAGCCATAAGGGAGACTAGACATCTACCACCCCACTACCACTATCAGATTAGAGCCATAATGGAGACTAGACATCTACCACCCCACTACCACTATCAGATTAGAGCCACAAGGGAGACTAGACATCTACCACCACACTACCACTATCAGATTAGAGCCATAAGGGAGACTAGACATCTACCACCCCATTACCACTATCAGATTAGAGTCATAAAGGAGACAAGAGATCCACCACCCCACTATCAGATTAGAGCCACAAGGGAGACTAAACATCTACCACCCGACTACCACTATCATATTAGAGCCATAATGGAGACTAGACATCTACCACCCCACTACCACTATCAGATTAGAGTCATAAAGGAGACTAGACATCTACCACCCCACTATCAGATTAGAGCCATACGGGAGACTAGACATCTACCACCCCACTACCCCTATCAGATTAGAGCCATAAGTGAGACTAGACATATACCACCCACAATCAGATTAGAACCATAAGGGAGACTAGACATCTACCACCCCATTACCACTATCAGATTAGAGCCATAAGGGAGACTAGACATCTACCACCCCATTACCACTATCAGATTAGAGCCATAAGGGAGACTAGACATCTACCACCCCACTACCACTATCAAATTAGAGCCATAAGGGAGACTAGACATCTACCACCCCACTACCACTATCAGATTAGAGCCATAAGGGAGACTAGAAATCTACAACCCCACTACCACTATCAAATTAGAACCATACGGGAGACTAGACATCTACCAACCCACTACCACTATCAGATTAGAGCCATAAAGGAGACTAGATATCTACCACCCCACTACCACTATCAGATTAGAGCCATAAGGGAGACTAGACATCTACCACCCCACTATCAGATTAGAGCCATAGGGAGACTAGAAATCTACCACCCCATTACCACTATCAAATTAGAGCCATAAGGGAGGCTAGACAACTACCACCCCACTACCACTATCAAATTAGAGCCATAAGGGAGACTAGACATCTACCACCCCACTACCACTATCAGATTAGAGCCATAATGGAGACTAGACATCTACCACCCCACTACCACTATCAGATTAGAGCCACAAGGGAGACTAGACATCTACCACCACACTACCACTATCAGATTAGAGCCATAAGGGAGACTAGACATCTACCACCCCACTACCACTATCAGATTAGAGTCATAAAGGAGACTAGACATCTACCACCCCACTATCAGATTAGAGCCATACGGGAGACTAGACATCTACCACCCCACTACCCCTATCAGATTAGAGCCATAAGTGAGACTAGACATATACCACCCACAATCAGATTAGAACCATAAGGGAGACTAGACATCTACCACCCCATTACCACTATCAGATTAGAGCCATAAGGGAGACTAGACATCTACCACCCCATTACCACTATCAGATTAGAGCCATAAGGGAGACTAGACATCTACCACCCCACTACCACTATCAAATTAGAGCCATAAGGGAGACTAGACATCTACCACCCCACTACCACTATCAGATTAGAGCCATAAGGGAGACTAGAAATCTACAACCCCACTACCACTATCAAATTAGAACCATACGGGAGACTAGACATCTACCAACCCACTACCACTATCAGATTAGAGCCATAAAGGAGACTAGATATCTACCACCCCACTACCACTATCAAATTAGAGCCATTAGGGAGACTAGACATCTACCACCCCACTACCACTATCAAATTAGAGCCATAAGGGAGGCTAGACATCTACCACCCCACTACCACTATCAAATTAGAGCCATAAGGGAGACTAGACATCTACCACCCCACTATCAGATTAGAGCCATAAGGGAGACTAGACATCTACCACCCCATTACCACTATCAAATTAGAGCCATAAGGGAGGCTAGACAACTACCACCCCACTACCACTATCAAATTAGAGCCATAAGGGAGACTAGACATCTACCACCCCACTACCACTATCAGATTAGAGCCATAATGGAGACTAGACATCTACCACCCCACTACAACTATCAGATTAGAGCCACAAGGGAGACTAGACATCTACCACCACACTACCACTATCAGATTAGAGCCATAATGGAGACTAGACATCTACCACCCCACTACCACTATCAGATTAGAGTCATAAAGGAGACTAGACATCTACCACTCCACTATCAGATTAGAGCCATACGGGAGACTAGACATCTACCACCCCACTACCCCTATCAGATTAGAGCCATAATGGAGACTAGACATCTACCACCCCACTACCACTATCAGATTAGAGCCACAAGGGAGACTAGACATCTACCACCCCACTACCACTATCAGATTAGAGCCATAAGGGAGACTAGACATCTACCACCCCACTACCACTACCAGATTAGAGCCATAAGGGAGACTAGACATCTACCAACCCACTACCAGAATCAAATAAGAGCCATAAGGGAGACTAGACATCTACCACCCCACTACCACTATCAGATTAGAGCAATAATGGAGACTAGAAATCTACCACCCCACTACCACTATCAGATTAGAGCCACAAGGGAGACTAGACATCTACCACCCCACTACCACTACCAGATTAGAGCCATAAAGGAGACTAGACATCTACCACCCCACTACCACTATAAATTTAGAGCCATAAGGGAGACTAGACATCTACCACCCCATTACCACTATCAGATTAGAGCCATAAGGGAGACTAGACATCTACCACCCCATTACCACTATCAGATTAGAGCCATAAGGGAGACTAGACATCTACCACCCCACTACCACTATCAAATTAGAGCCATAAGGGAGACTAGACATCTACCACCCCACTACCACTATCAGATTAGAGCCATAAGGGAGACTAGAAATCTACAACCCCACTACCACTATCAAATTAGAACCATACGGGAGACTAGACATCTACCAACCCACTACCACTATCAGATTAGAGCCATAAAGGAGACTAGACATCTACCACCCCACTACCACTATCAGATTAGAGCCATTAGGGAGACTAGACATCTACCACCCCACTACCACTATCAAATTAGAGCCATAAGGGAGGCTAGACATCTACCACCCCACTACCACTATCAAATTAGAGCCATAAGGGAGACTAGACATCTACCACCCCACTACCACTATCAGATTAGAGCCATAAGGGAGACTAGACATCTACCACCCACTATAAGATTAGAGTCATAAAGGAGACAAGACATCCACCACCCCACTATCAGATTAGAGCCACAAGGGAGACTAGACATCTACCACCCCACTACCACTATCAGATTAGAGCCATAATGGAGACTAGACATCTACCACCCCACTACCACTATCAGATTAGAGTCATAAAGGAGACTAGACATCTACCACCCCACTATCAGATTAGAGCCATAAGGGAGACTAGACATCTACCACCCCACTACCACTATCAGATTAGAGCCATAATGGAGACTAGACATCTATCACCCCACTACCACTATCAGATTAGAGCCACAAGGGAGACTAGACATCTACCATCCCACTACCACTACCAGATTAGAGCCATAAGGGAGACTAGACATCTACCACCCCACTACCACTATCAAATTGGAGCCATAAGGGAGACTAGACATCTACCACCCCACTACCACTATCAGATTAGAGCCATAAGGGAGTCTAGACATCTACCACCCCACTACCACTACCATTTAGAGCCATAAGGGAGACTAGACATCTACCACCCCACTACCACTATAAAATTAGAGCCATAAGGGAGACAAGACATCTACCAACCCACTACCACTATCAGATTAGAGCCATAAGGGAGACTAGACATCTACCACCCCACACCACTATCAGATTAGAGCCATAATGGAGACTAGACATCTACCACCCCACTACCACTACCAGATTAGAGCCATAAGGGAGACTAGACATCTACCACCCCACTACCGCTATACATTTAGAGCCATAAGGGAGACTAGACAGCTACCACCCCACTACCACTATCAGATTATAGCCATAAGGGAGACTAGACATCTACCACCCCACTACCACTATCAGATTAGAGCCATAAGGGAGACTAGACATCTACCACCCCATTACCACTATCAGATTAGAGTCATAAAGGAGACAAGACATCCACCACCCCAATTTCAGATTAGAGCCACAAGGGAGACTAAACATCTACCACCCCACTACCACTATCAGATTAGAGCCATAAGGGAGAAGAGACATCTACCACCCCACTACCACTACCAGATTAGAGCCATAAGGGAGACTAGACATCTACCAACCCACTACCACTATCAGATTAGAGCCATAAGTGAGACTAGACATCTACCACCCACAATCAGATTAGAACCATAAGGGAGACTAGACATCTACCACCCCATTACCACTATCAGATTAGAGCCATAAGGGAGACTAGACATCTACCACCCCATTACCACTATCAGATTAGAGCCATAAGGGAGATTAGACATCTACCACCCCACTACCACTATCAAATTAGAGCCATAAGGGAGACTAGACATCTACCACCCCACTTCCACTATCAGATTAGAGCCATAAGGGAGACTAGAAATCTACAACCCCACTACCACTATCAAATTAGAGCCATACGGGAGACTAGACATCTACCAACCCACTACCACTATCAGATTAGAGCCATAAAGGAGACTAGACATCTACCACCCCACTACCACTACCAGATTAGAGCCATTAGGGAGACTAGACATCTACCACCCCACTACCACTATCAAATTAGAGCCATAAGGGAGACTAGACATCTACCACCCCACTACCACTATCAGATTAGAGCCATAAGGGAGACTAGACATCTACCACCCCACTATCAAATTAGAGCCATAAGGGAGCCTAGACATCTACCACCCCACTACCACTATCAGATTATAGCCATAAGGGAGACTAGACATCTACCACCCCACTACCACTATTAGATTAGAGCCATAAGGGAGACTAGACATCTACCACCCCATTACCACTATCAGATTAGAGTCATAAAGGAGACAAGACATCCACCACCCCACTATCAGATTAGAGCCACAAGGGAGACTAAACATCTACCACCCCACTACCACTATCATATTAGAGACATAAGGGAGACTAGACATCTACCACCCCACTACCACTACCAGATTAGAGCCATAAGGGAGACTAGACATCTACCACCCCACTACCACTATACATTTAGAGCCATAAGGGAGACTAGACAGCTACCACCCCACTACCACTATCAGATTATAGCCATAAGGGAGACTAGACATCTACCACCCCTCTACCACTATCAGATTAGAAACATAAGGGAGACTAGACATCTACCACCCCATTACCACTATCAGATTAGAGTCATAAAGGAGACAAGACATCCACCACCCCACTATCAGATTAGAGCCACAAGGGAGACTAAACATCTACCACCCCACTACCACTATCAGATTAGAACCATAAGGGAGAAGAGACATCTACCACCCCACTACCACTACCAGATTAGAGCCATAAGGGAGACTAGACATCTACCAACCCACTACCACTATCAGATTAGAGCCATAAGTGAGACTAGACATCTACCACCCACAATCAGATTAGAACCATAAGGGAGACTAGACATCTACCACCCCATTACCACTATCAGATTAGAGCCATAAGGGAGACTAGACATCTACCACCCCATTACCACTATCAGATTAGAGCCATAAGGGAGACTAGACATCTACCACCCCACTACCACTATCAAATTAGAGCCATAAGGGAGACTAGACATCTACCACCCCACTACCACTATCAGATTAGAGCCATAAGGGAGACTAGAAATCTACAACCCCACTACCACTATCAAATTAGAGCCATAAGGGAGATTAGACATCTACCACCCCACTACCACTATCAAATTAGAGCCATAAGGGAGACTAAACATCTACCACCCCACTACCACTATCAGATTAGAGCCATAAGGGAGACTAGACATCTACCACCCCATTACCACTATCAGATTAGAGTCATAAAGGAGACAAGACATCCACCACCCCACTATCAGATTAGAGCCACAAGGGAGACTAAACATCTACCACCCCACTACCACTATCATATTAGAGCCATAAGGGAGACTAGACATCTACCACCCCACTACCACTACCAGATTAGAGCCATAAGGGAGACTAGACATCTACCACCCCACTACCACTATACATTTAGAGCCATAAGGGAGACTAGACAGCTACCACCCCACTACCACTACCAGATTAGAGCCATAAGGGAGACTAGACATCTACCACCCCACTACCACTATACATTTAGAGCCATAAGGGAGACTAGACAGCTACCACCCCACTACCACTATCAGATTATAGCCATAAGGGAGACTAGACATCTACCACCCCTCTACCACTATCAGATTAGAGCCATAAGGGAGACAAGACATCCACCACCCCACTATCAGATTAGAGCCACAAGGGAGACTAAACATCTACCACCCCACTACCACTATCAGATTAGAACCATAAGGGAGAAGAGACATCTACCACCCCACTACCACTACCAGATTAGAGCCATAAGGGAGACTAGACATCTACCAACCCACTACCACTATCAGATTAGAGCCATAAGTGAGACTAGACATCTACCACCCACAATCAGATTAGAACCATAAGGGAGACTAGACATCTACCACCCCATTACCACTATCAGATTAGAGCCATAAGGGAGACTAGACATCTACCACCCCATTACCACTATCAGATTAGAGCCATAAGGGAGCCTAGACATCTACCACCCCACTACCACTATCAAATTAGAGCCATAAGGGAGACTAGACATCTACCACCCCACTACCACTATCAGATTAGAGCCATAAGAGAGACTAGAAATCTACAACCCCACTACCACTATCAAATTAGAGCCATACGGGAGACTAGACATCTACCAACCCACTACCACTATCAGATTAGAGCCATAAAGGAGACTAGACATCTACCACCCCACTACCACTACCAGATTAGAGCCATTAGGGAGACAAGACATCTACCACCCCACTACCACTATCAAATTAGAGCCATAAGGGAGACTAGACATCTACCACCCCACTACCACTATCAGATTAGAGCCATAAGGGAGACTAGACATCTACCACCCCACTATCAAATTAGAGCCATAAGGGAGACTAGACATCTACCACCACACTACCACTATCAGATTATAGCCATAAGGGAGACTAGACATCTACCACCCCACTACCACTATCAGATTAGAGCCATAAGGGAGACTAGACATCTACCACCCCACTACCACTTTCATATTAGAGCCATAATGGAGACTAGACATCTACCACCCCACTACCACTATCAGATTAGAGTCATAAAGGAGACTAGACATCTACCACCCCACTTCCACTATCAAATTAGAGCCATAAGGGAGACTAGACATATACCACCCCACTACCACTATCAGATTAGAGCCATAAGGGAGAAGAGACATCGACCACCCCACTACCACTACCAGATTAGAGCCATAAGGGAGACTAGACATCTACCAACCCACTACCACTATCAGATTAGAGCCATAAGTGAGACTAGACATCTACCACCCACAATCAGATTAGAACCATAAGGGAGACTAGACATCTACCACCCCATTACCACTATCAGATTAGAGCCATAAGGGAGACTAGACATCTACCACCCCATTACCAATATCAGATTAGAGCCATAAGGGAGACTAGACATCTACCACCCCACTACCACTATCAAATTAGAGTCATAAGGGAGACTAGACATCTACCACCCCATTACCACTATCAGATTAGAGCCATAAGGGAGACTAGAAATCTACAACCCCACTACCACTTTCAAATTAGAGCCATACGGGAGACTAGACATCTACCAACCCACTACAACTATCAGATTAGAGCAATAAAGGAGACTAGACATCTACCACCCCACTACCACTACCAGATTAGAGCCATTAGGGAGACTAGACATCTACCACCCCACTACCACTATCAAATTAGAGCCATAAGGGAGACTAGACATCTACCACCCCACTACCACTATCAGATTAGAGCCATAAGGGAGACTAGACATCTACCACCCCACTACCACTATCAGATTAGAGCCATAAGGGAGACTAGACATCTACCACCCCACTACCACTATCAGATTAGAGTCATAAAGGAGACTAGACATCTACCACCCCACTATCAGATTAGAGCCATACGGGAGACTAGACATCTACCACCCCACTACCACTATCAGATTAGAGCCATAAGGGAGACTAGACATCTACCACCCCACTACCACTATCAGATTAGAGCCACAAGGGAGACTAGACATCTACCACCCCAATACCACTATCAGATTAGAGCCATAAGGGAGACTAGACATCTACCACCCCACTACCAGATTAGAGCCATAAGGGAGACTAGACATCTACCACCCCACTACCATTATCAAATAAGAGCCATAAGGGAGACTAGACATCTACCACCCCACTACCACTACCAGATTAAAGCCATTAGGGAGACTAGACATCTACCACCCCACTACCACTATCAAATTAGAGCCATAAGGGAGACTAGACATCTACCACCCCACTACCACTATCAGATTAGAGCCATAAGAGAGACTAGACATCTACCACCCCACTATCAGATTAGAGCCATAAGGGAGACTAGACATCTACCACCCCATTACCACTATCAAATTAGAGCCATAAGGGAGGCTAGACTTCTACCACCCCACTACCACTATCAAATTAGAGCCATAAGGGAGACTAGACATCTACCACCCCACTACCACTATCAGATTAGAGCCATAAGGGAGACTAGACATCCACCACCCCACTACCACTATCAGATTAGAGTCATAAAGGAGACTAGACATCTACCACCCCACTATCAGATTAGAGCCATAAGGGAGACTAGACATCTACCACCCCACTACCACTATTAGATTAGAGCCACAAGGGAGACTAGACATCTACCACCCCACTACCACTATCAGATTAGAGCCATAAGGGAGACTAGACATCTACCACCCCACTACCACTACCAGATTTGAGCCATAAGGGAGACTAGACATCTACCAGCCCACTACCACTATCAAATTAGAGCCATAAGGGAGACTAGACATCTACCAACCCACTACCACTATCAGATTAGAGCCATAAGGGAGTCTAGACATCATCCACCCCACTACCACTACCATATTAGAGCCATAAAGGAGACTAGACATCTACCACCCCACTACCACTATCAAATTAGAGCAATAAGGGTGACTAGACATCTACCACCCCACTACCACTATCAGATTAGAGCCATAAGGGAGACTAGACATCTACCACCCCACTACCACTATCAGATTAGAGTCATAAAGGAGACTAGACATCTACCACCCCACTATCAGATTAGAGCCATACGGGAGACTAGACATCTACCACCCCACTACCACTATCAGATTAGAGCCATAAGGGAGACTAGACATCTACCACCCCACTACCACTATCAGATTAGAGCCACAAGGGAGACTAGACATCTACCACCCCACTACCACTATCAGATTAGAGCCATAAGGGGGACTAGACATCTACCACCCCACTACCAGATTAGAGCCATAAGGGAGACTAGACATCTACCACCCCACTACCATTATCAAATAAGAGCCATAAGGGAGACTAGACATCTACCACCCCACTACCACTATCAGATTAGAGCCATAAGGGAGACTAGACATCTACCACCCCACTATCAGATTAGAGCCATAAGGGAGACTAGACATCTACCACCCCATTACCACTATCAAATTAGAGCCATAAGGGAGGCTAGACTTCTACCACCCCACTACCACTATCAAATTAGAGCCATAAGGGAGACTAGACATCTACCACCCCACTACCACTATCAGATTAGAGCCATAAGGGAGACTAGACATCCACCACCCCACTACCACTATCAGATTAGAGTCATAAAGGAGACTAGACATCTACCACCCCACTATCAGATTAGAGCCATAAGGGAGACTAGACATCTACCACCCCACTACCACTATTAGATTAGAGCCACAATGGAGACTAGACATCTACCACCCCACTACCACTATCAGATTAGAGCCATAAGGGAGACTAGACATCTACCACCCCACTACCACTACCAGATTAGAGCCATAAGGGAGACTAGACATCTACCAGCCCACTACCACTATCAAATTAGAGCCATAAGGGAGACTAGACATCTACCAACCCACTACCACTATCAGATTAGAGCCATAAGGGAGTCTAGACATCATCCACCCCACTACCACTACCATATTAGAGCCATAAAGGAGACTAGACATCTACCACCCCACTACCACTATCAAATTAGAGCAATAAGGGTGACTAGACATCTACCACCCCACTACCACTATCAGATTAGAGCCATAAGGGAGACTAGACATCTACCACCCCACTATCAGATTAGAGCCATAAGGGAGACTAGACAATCACCACCCCATTACCACTATCAAATTAGAGCCATAAGGGAGGCTAGACATCTACCACCCCACTACCACTATCAAATTAGATCCATAAGGGAGACTAGACACCTACCACCCCACTACCACTATCAGATTAGAGCCATAAGGGAGACTAGACATCTACCACCCCCCTACCACTATCAAATTAGAGCCATAAGGGAGACTAGACATCTACCAAACCACTACCACTATCAGATTAGAGCCATAAGGGAGGCTAGACATCTACCACCCCACTACCACTATCAGATTAGAGCCATAATGGAGACTAGACATCTACCACCCCACTACCACTATCAGATTAGAGCCATAAGGGAGACTAGACATCTACCACCCCACTACCACTATCAGATTAGAGTCATAAAGGAGACTAGACATCTACCACCCCACTATCAGATTAGAGCCATAAGGGAGACTAGACATCTACCACCCCACTACCACTATCAGATTAGAGCCATAATGGAGACTAGACATCTACCACCCCACTACCACTATCAGATTAGAGCCACAAGGGAGACTAGACATCTACCACCCCACTACCACTATCAGATTAGAGCCATAAGGGAGACTAGACATCTACCACCCCACTACCACTACCAGATTAGAGCCATAAGGGAGACTAGACATCTACCACCCCACTACCACTATCAAATTAGAGCCATAAGGGAGACTAGACATCTACCAACCCACTACCACTATCAGATTAGAGCCATAAGGGAGTTTAGACATCTACCACCCCACTACCACTACCATATTAGAGACATAAAGGAGACTAGACATCTACCACCCCACTACCACTATCAAATTAGAGCAATAAGGGTGACTAGACATCTACCACCCCACTACCACTATCAGATTAGAGCCATAAGGGAGACTAGACATCTACCACCCCACTATCAGATTAGAGCCATAAGGGAGACTAGACAATCACCACCCCATTACCACTATCAAATTAGAGCCATAAGGGAGGCTAGACATCTACCACCCCACTACCATTATCAAATTAGATCCATAAGGGAGACTAGACACCTACCACCCCACTACCACTACCAGATTAGAGCCATAAGGGAGACTAGACATCTACCACCCCCCTACCACTATCAAATTAGAGCCATAAGGGAGACTAGACATCTACCAAACCACTACCACTATCAGATTAGAGCCATAAGGGAGGCTAGACATCTACCACCCCACTACCACTATCAGATTAGAGCCATAATGGAGACTAGACATCTACCACCCCACTACCACTATCAGATTAGAGCCACAAGGGAGACTAGACATCTACCACCCCACTACCACTATCAGATTAGAGCCATAAGGGAGACTAGACATCTACCACCCCACTACCACTACCAGATTAGAGCCATAAGGGAGACTAGACATCTACCACCCCACTACCACTATCAAATTAGAGCCATAAGGGAGACTAGACATCTACCAACCCACTACCACTATCAGATTAGAGCCATAAGGGAGTCTAGACATCTACCACCCCACTACCACTACCATATTAGAGACATAAAGGAGACTAGACATCTACCACCCCACTACCACTATCAAATTAGAGCAATAAGGGTGACTAGACATCTACCACCCCACTACCACTATCACATTAGAGCCATAAGGGAGACTAGACATCTACCACCCCACTATCAGATTAGAGCCATAAGGGAGACTAGACAATCACCACCCCATTACCACTATCAAATTAGAGCCATAAGGGAGGCTAGACATCTACCACCCCACTACCATTATCAAATTAGATCCATAAGGGAGACTAGACACCTACCACCCCACTACCACTACCAGATTAGAGCCATAAGGGAGACTAGACATCTACCACCCCCCTACCACTATCAAATTAGAGCCATAAGGGAGACTAGACATCTACCAAACCACTACCACTATCAGATTAGAGCCATAAGGGAGGCTAGACATCTACCACCCCACTACCACTATCAGATTAGAGCCATAAGGGAGACTAGACATCTACCACCCCACTACCACTATCAGATTAGAGCCATAAGGGAGACTAGACATCTACCACCCCTCTACCACTATCAAATTAGAGCCATAAGGGAGACTAGACATCTACCACCCCACTACCCCACTATCAGATTAGAGCCATAAGGGAGTCTAGACATCTACCACCCCACTACCACTAACATATTAGAGCCATAAGGGAGACTAGACATCTACCACCCCACTACCACTATCAAATTAGAGCCATAAGGGAGACTAGACATCTACCAACCCACTACCACTATCAGATTAGAGCCATAAGGGAGACTAGACATCTACCACCCCACTACCACTATCAGATTAGAGCCATAATGGAGACTAGAGATCTACCACCCCACTACCACTATCAGATTAGAGCCACAAGGGAGACTAGACATCTACCACCACACTACCACTATCAGATTAGAGCCATAAGGGAGACTAGACATCTACCACCCCACTACCACTACCAGATTAGAGCCATAAGGGAGACTAGACATCTACCACCCCACTACTACTATAAATTTTGAGCCATAAGGGAGACTAGACAGCTACCACCCCACTACCACTATCAGATTATAGCCATAAGGGAGACTAGACATCTACCACCCCACTACCACTATCAGATTAGAGACATAAGGGAGACTAGACATCTACCACCCCATTACCACTATCAGATTAGAATCATAAAGGAGACAAGACATCCACCACCCCACTATCAGACTAGAGCCACAAGGGAGACTAAACATCTACCACCACACTACCACTATCAGATTAGAGCCATAATGGAGACTAGACATCTACCACCCCACTACCACTATCAGATTAGAGTCATAAAGGAGACTAGACATCTACCACCCCACTATCAGATTAGAGCCATAAGGGAGACTAGACATCTACCACCCCACTACCATATTAGAGCCATACGGGAGACTAGACATCTACCACCCCACTACCACTATAAAATTAGAGCCATAAGGGAGACAAGACATCTACCAACCCACTACAACTATCAGATTAGAGCCATAAGGGAGACTAGACATCTACAACCCCACTACCACTATCAGATTAGAGCCATAATGGAGACTAGACATCTACCTCCCCACTACCACTATCAGATTAGAGCCATAAGGGAGACTAGACATCTACCACCCCAATACCACTATCAGATTAGAGTCATAAAGGAGACTAGACATCTACCACCCCACTATCAGATTAGAGCCATAAGGGAGTCTAGACATCTACCACCCAACTACCACTATCATATTAGAGCCATAATGGAGACTAGACATCTACCACCCCACTACCACTATCAGATTAGAGCCACAAGGGAGACTAGACATCTACCACCCCACTACCACTATCAGATTAGAGCCATAAGGGAGACTAGACATCTACCACCCCACTACCACTACCAGATTAGAGCCATAAGGGAGACTAGACATCTACCACCCCACTACCACTATCAAATTAGAGCCATAAGGGAGACTAGACATCTACCACCCCACTACCACTATCAGATTAGAGCCATAAGGGAGTCTAGACATCTACCACCCCACTACCACTACCATATTAGAGCCATAAGGGAGACAAGACATCTACCAACCCACTACCACTATCAGATTAGAGCCATAAGGGAGACTACACATCTACCACCCCACTACCACTATCAGATTAGAGCCATAATGGAGACTAGACATCTACCACCCCACTATCAGATTAGAGCCATACGGGAGACTAGACATCTACCACCCCACTACCACTATCAGATTAGAGCAATAAGGGAGAAGAGACATCTACCACCCCACTACCACTACCAGATTAGAGCCATAATAGAGACTAGACATCTACCACCCCACTACCACTATCAAATTAGAGCCATAAGGGAGACTAGATATCTACCAACCCACTGCCACTATCAGATTAGAGCCATAAGTGAGACTAGACATCTACCACCCACAATCAGATTAGAACCATAAGCGAGACTAGACATCTACCACCCCACTACCACTATCAGATTAGAGCCATAATGGAGACTAGACATCTACCACCCCACTACCACTATCAGATTATAGCCCTAAGGGAGACTAGACATCTACCACCCCACTACCACTATCAGATTAGAGCCATAAGGGAGACTAGACATCTACCACCCCAATACCACTATCAGATTAGAGTCATAAAGGAGACTAGACATCTACCACCCCACTATCAGATTAGAGCCATAAGGGAGACTAGACATCTACCACCCCACTACCACTATCAGATTAGAGCCATAAGGGAGACTAGACATCTACCAACCCACTACCACTATCAAATTAGAGCCATAAGGGAGACTAGACATCTACCAACCCACTGCCACTATCAGATTAGAGCCATAAGTGAAACTAGACATCTACCACCCACAATCAGATTAGAACCATAAGGGAGACTAGACATCTACCACCCCATTACCACTATCAGATTAGAGCCATAAGGGAGACTAGACATCTACCACCCCATTACCACTATCAGATTAGAGCCATAAGGGAGACTAGACATCTACCACCCCACTACCACTATCAAATTAGAGCCATAAGGGAGACTAGACATCTACCACCCCACTACCACTATCAGATTGGAGCCATAAGGGAGACTAGAAATCTACAACCCCACTACCACTATCAAATTAGAACCATACGGGAGACTAGACATCTACCAACCCACTACCACTATCAGATTAGAGCCATAAAGGAGACTAGATATCTACCACCCCACTACCACTACCAGATTAGAGCCATTAGGGAGACTAGACATCTACCACCCCACTACCATTATCAAATTAGAGCCATAAGGGAGACTAGACATCTACCACCCCACTACCACTATCAGATTAGAGCCATAAGGGAGACTAGACATCTACCACCCCACTATCAGATTAGAGCCATAGGGAGACTAGACATCTACCACCCCATTACCACTATCAAATTAGAGCCATAAGGGAGGCTAGACAACTACCACCCCACTACCACTATCAAATTAGAGCCATAAGGGAGACTAGACATCTACCACCCCACTACCACTATCAGATTAGAGCCATAATGGAGACTAGACATCTACCACCCCACTACCACTATCAGATTAGAGCCACAAGGGAGACTAAACATCTACCACCCGACTACCACTATCATATTAGAGCCATAATGGAGACTAGACATCTACCACCCCACTACCACTATCAGATTAGAGTCATAAAGGAGACTAGACATCTACCACCCCACTATCAGATTAGAGCCATACGGGAGACTAGACATCTACCACCCCACTACCCCTATCAGATTAGAGCCATAAGTGAGACTAGACATATACCACCCACAATCAGATTAGAACCATAAGGGAGACTAGACATCTACCACCCCATTACCACTATCAGATTAGAGCCATAAGGGAGACTAGACATCTACCACCCCATTACCACTATCAGATTAGAGCCATAAGGGAGACTAGACATCTACCACCCCACTACCACTATCAAATTAGAGCCATAAGGGAGACTAGACATCTACCACCCCACTACCACTATCAGATTAGAGCCATAAGGGAGACTAGAAATCTACAACCCCACTACCACTATCAAATTAGAACCATACGGGAGACTAGACATCTACCAACCCACTACCACTATCAGATTAGAGCCATAAAGGAGACTAGATATCTACCACCCCACTACCACTACCAGATTAGAGCCATTAGGGAGACTAGACATCTACCACCCCACTACCACTATCAAATTAGAGCCATAAGGGAGGCTAGACATCTACCACCCCACTACCACTATCAAATTAGAGCCATAAGGGAGACTAGACATCTACCACCCCACTATCAGATTAGAGCCATAAGGGAGACTAGACATCTACCACCCCATTACCACTATCAAATTAGAGCCATAAGGGAGGCTAGACAACTACCACCCCACTACCACTATCAAATTAGAGCCATAAGGGAGACTAGACATCTACCACCCCACTACCACTATCAGATTAGAGCCATAATGGAGACTAGACATCTACCACCCCACTACAACTATCAGATTAGAGCCACAAGGGAGACTAGACATCTACCACCACACTACCACTATCAGATTAGAGCCATAAGGGAGACTAGACATCTACGACCCCATTACCACTATCAGATTAGAGTCATAAAGGAGACAAGAGATCCACCACCCCACTATCAGATTAGAGCAACAAGGGAGACTAAACATCTACCACCCAACTACCACTATCATATTAGAGCCATAATGGAGACTAGACATCTACCACCCCACTACCACTATCAGATTAGAGCCACAAGGGAGACTAGACATCTACCACCCCACTACCACTATCAGATTAGAGCCATAAGGGAGACTAGACATCTACCACCCCACTACCACTACCAGATTAGAGCCATAAGGGAGACTAGACATCTACCACCCCACTACCACTATCAAATTAGAGCCATAAGGGAGACTAGACATCTACCACCCCACTACCACTATCAGATTAGAGCCATAAGGGAGTCTAGACATCTACCACCCCACTACCACTACCATATTAGAGCCATAAGGGAGACTAGACATCTACCACCCCACTACCACTATAAAATTAGAGCCATAAGGGAGACAAGACATCTACCAACCCACTACCACTATCAGATTAGAGCCATAAGGGAGACTACACATCTACCACCCCACTACCACTATCAGATTAGAGCCATAATGGAGACTAGACATCTACCACCCCACTATCAGATTAGAGCCATAAGGGAGACTAGACATCTACCACCCCACTACCACTATCAGATTAGAGCAATAAGGGAGAAGAGACATCTACCACCCCACTACCACTACCAGATTAGAGCCATAATAGAGACTAGACATCTACCACCCCACTACCACTATCAAATTAGAGCCATAAGGGAGACTAGACATCTACCAACCCACTGCCACTATCAGATTAGAGCCATAAGTGAGACTAGACATCTACCACCCACAATCAGATTAGAACCATAAGGGAGACTAGACATCTACCACCCCACTACCACTATCAGATTAGAGCCATAATGGAGACTAGACATCTACCACCCCACTACCACTATCAGATTATAGCCCTAAGGGAGACTAGACATCTACCACCCCACTACCACTATCAGATTAGAGCCATAAGGGAGACTAGACATCTACCACCCCAATACCACTATCAGATTAGAGTCATAAAGGAGACTAGACATCTACCACCCCACTATCAGATTAGAGCCATAAGGGAGACTAGACATCTACCACCCCACTACCACTATCAGATTAGAGCCATAAGGGAGACTAGACATCTACCAACCCACTACCACTATCAAATTAGAGCCATAAGGGAGACTAGACATCTACCAACCCACTGCCACTATCAGATTAGAGCCATAAGTGAAACTAGACATCTACCACCCACAATCAGATTAGAACCATAAGGGAGACTAGACATCTACCACCCCATTACCACTACCAGATTAGAGCCATAAGGGAGACTAGACATCTACCACCCCACTACCACTATCAAATTAGAGCCATAAGGGAGACTAGACATCTACCACCCCACTACCACTATCAGATTAGAGCCATAAGGGAGTCTAGACATCTACCACCCCACTACCACTACCATATTAGAGCCATAAGGGAGACTAGACATCTACCACCCCACTACCACTATAAAATTAGAGCCATAAGGGAGACAAGACATCTACCAACCCACTACCACTATCAGATTAGAGCCATAAGGGAGACTACACATCTACCACCCCACTACCACTATCAGATTAGAGCCATAATGGAGACTAGACATCTACCACCCCACTATCAGATTAGAGCCATAAGGGAGACTAGACATCTACCACCCCACTACCACTATCAGATTAGAGCAATAAGGGAGAAGAGACATCTACCACCCCACTACCACTACCAGATTAGAGCCATAATAGAGACTAGACATCTACCACCCCACTACCACTATCAAATTAGAGCCATAAGGGAGACTAGACATCTACCAACCCACTGCCACTATCAGATTAGAGCCATAAGTGAGACTAGACATCTACCACCCACAATCAGATTAGAACCATAAGGGAGACTAGACATCTACCACCCCACTACCACTATCAGATTAGAGCCATAATGGAGACTAGACATCTACCACCCCACTACCACTATCAGATTATAGCCCTAAGGGAGACTAGACATCTACCACCCCAATACCACTATCAGATTAGAGCCATAAGGGAGACTAGACATCTACCACCCCACTACCACTACCAGATTAGAGCCATAAGGGAGACTAGACATCTACCACCCCACTACCACTATCAAATTAGAGCCATAAGGGAGACTAGACATCTACCACCCCACTACCACTATCAGATTAGAGCCATAAGGGAGTCTAGACATCTACCACCCCACTACCACTACCATATTAGAGCCATAAGGGAGACTAGACATCTACCACCCCACTACCACTATAAAATTAGAGCCATAAGGGAGACAAGACATCTACCAACCCACTACCACTATCAGATTAGAGCCATAAGGGAGACTACACATCTACCACCCCACTACCACTATCAGATTAGAGCCATAATGGAGACTAGACATCTACCACCCCACTATCAGATTAGAGCCATAAGGGAGACTAGACATCTAATACCCCACTAACACTATCAGATTAGAGCAATAAGGGAGAAGAGACATCTACCACCCCACTACCACTACCAGATTAGAGCCATAATAGAGACTAGACATCTACCACCCCACTACCACTATCAAATTAGAGCCATAAGGGAGACTAGACATCTACCAACCCACTGCCACTATCAGATTAGAGCCATAAGTGAGACTAGACATCTACCACCCACAATCAGATTAGAACCATAAGGGAGACTAGACATCTACCACCCCACTACCACTATCAGATTAGAGCCATAATGGAGACTAGACATCTACCACCCCACTACCACTATCAGATTATAGCCCTAAGGGAGACTAGACATCTACCACCCCACTACCACTATCAGATTAGAGCCATAAGGGAGACTAGACATCTACCACCCCAATACCACTATCAGATTAGAGTCATAAAGGAGACTAGACATCTACCACCCCACTATCAGATTAGAGCCATAAGGGAGACTAGACATCTACCACCCCACTACCACTATCAGATTAGAGCCATAAGGGAGTCTAGACATCTACCACCCCACTACCACTACCATATTAGAGCCATAAGGGAGACTAGACATCTACCACCCCACTACCACTATAAAATTAGAGCCATAAGGGAGACAAGACATCTACCAACCCACTACCACTATCAGATTAGAGCCATAAGGGAGACTACACATCTACCACCCCACTACCACTATCAGATTAGAGCCATAATGGAGACTAGACATCTACCACCCCACTATCAGATTAGAGCCATAAGGGAGACTAGACATCTAATACCCCACTAACACTATCAGATTAGAGCAATAAGGGAGAAGAGACATCTACCACCCCACTACCACTACCAGATTAGAGCCATAATAGAGACTAGACATCTACCACCCCACTACCACTATCAAATTAGAGCCATAAGGGAGACTAGACATCTACCAACCCACTGCCACTATCAGATTAGAGCCATAAGTGAGACTAGACATCTACCACCCACAATCAGATTAGAACCATAAGGGAGACTAGACATCTACCACCCCACTACCACTATCAGATTAGAGCCATAATGGAGACTAGACATCTACCACCCCACTACCACTATCAGATTATAGCCCTAAGGGAGACTAGACATCTACCACCCCACTACCACTATCAGATTAGAGCCATAAGGGAGACTAGACATCTACCACCCCAATACCACTATCAGATTAGAGTCATAAAGGAGACTAGACATCTACCACCCCACTATCAGATTAGAGCCATAAGGGAGACTAGACATCTACCACCCCACTACCACTATCAGATTAGAGCCATAAGGGAGACTAGACATCTACCAACCCACTACCACTATCAAATTAGAGCCATAAGGGAGACTAGACATCTACCAACCCACTGCCACTATCAGATTAGAGCCATAAGTGAAACTAGACATCTACCACCCACAATCAGATTAGAACCATAAGGGAGACTAGACATCTACCACCCCATTACCACTATCAGATTAGTGCCATAAGGGAGACTAGACATCTACCACCCCATTACCACTATCAGATTAGAGCCATAAGGGAGACTAGACATCTACCACCCCACTACCACTATCAAATTAGAGCCATAAGGGAGACTAGACATCTACCACCCCACTACCACTATCAGATTGGAGCCATAAGGGAGACTAGAAATCTACAACCCCACTACCACTATCAAATTAGAACCATACGGGAGACTAGACATCTACCAACCCACTACCACTATCAGATTAGAGCCATAAAGGAGACTAGATATCTACCACCCCACTACCACTACCAGATTAGAGCCATTAGGGAGACTAGACATCTACCACCCCACTACCATTATCAAATTAGAGCCATAAGGGAGACTAGACATCTACCACCCCACTACCACTATCAGATTAGAGCCATAAGGGAGACTAGACATCTACCACCCCACTATCAGATTAGAGCCATAGGGAGACTAGACATCTACCACCCCATTACCACTATCAAATTAGAGCCATAAGGGAGGCTAGACAACTACCACCCCACTACCACTATCAAATTAGAGCCATAAGGGAGACTAGACATCTACCACCCCACTACCACTATCAGATTAGAGCCATAATGGAGACTAGACATCTACCAACCCACTACCACTATCAGAGTAGAGCCATAAGGGAGACTAGACATCTACCACCCCACTACCACTATCAGATTAGAGCCACAAGGGAGACTAAACATCTACCACCCGACTACCACTATCATATTAGAGCCATAATGGAGACTAGACATCTACCACCCCACTACCACTATCAGATTAGAGTCATAAAGGAGACTAGACATCTACCACCCCACTATCAGATTAGAGCCATACGGGAGACTAGACATCTACCACCCCACTACCCCTATCAGATTAGAGCCATAAGTGAGACTAGACATATACCACCCACAATCAGATTAGAACCATAAGGGAGACTAGACATCTACCACCCCATTACCACTATCAGATTAGAGCCATAAGGGAGACTAGACATCTACCACCCCATTACCACTATCAGATTAGAGCCATAAGGGAGACTAGACATCTACCACCCCACTACCACTATCAAATTAGAGCCATAAGGGAGACTAGACATCTACCACCCCACTACCACTATCAGATTAGAGCCATAAGGGAGACTAGAAATCTACAACCCCACTACCACTATCAAATTAGAACCATACGGGAGACTAGACATCTACCAACCCACTACCACTATCAGATTAGAGCCATAAAGGAGACTAAATATCTACCACCCCACTACCACTACCAGATTAGAGCCATTAGGGAGACTAGACATCTACCACCCCACTACCATTATCAAATTAGAGCCATAAGGGAGGCTAGACATCTACCACCCCACTACCACTATCAAATTAGAGCCATAAGGGAGACTAGACATCTACCACCCCACTATCAGATTAGAGCCATAAGGGAGACTAGACATCTACCACCCCATTACCACTATCAAATTAGAGCCATAAGGGAGGCTAGACAACTACCACCCCACTACCACTATCAAATTAGAGCCATAAGGGAGACTAGACATCTACCACCCCACTACCACTATCAGATTAGAGCCATAATGGAGACTAGACATCTACCACCCCACTACAACTATCAGATTAGAGCCACAAGGGAGACTAGACATCTACCACCACACTACCACTATCAGATTAGAGCCATAAGGGAGACTAGACATCTACCACCCCATTACCACTATCAGATTAGAGTCATAAAGGAGACAAGAGATCCACCACCCCACTATCAGATTAGAGCAACAAGGGAGACTAAACATCTACCACCCAACTACCACTATCATATTAGAGCCATAATGGAGACTAGACATCTACCACCCCACTACCACTATCAGATTAGAGTCATAAAGGAGACTAGACATCTACCACTCCACTATCAGATTAGAGCCATACGGGAGACTAGACATCTACCACCCCACTACCCCTATCGGATTAGAGCCATAATGGAGACTAGACATCTACCACCCCACTACCACTATCAGATTAGAGCCACAAGGGAGACTAGACATCTACCACCCCACTACCACTATCAGATTAGAGCCATAAGGGAGACTAGACATCTACCACCCCACTACCACTACCAGATTAGAGCCATAAAGGAGACTAGACATCTACCACCCCACTACCACTATAAATTTAGAGCCATAAGGGAGACTAGACAGCTACCACCCCACTACCACTATCAGATTATAGCCATAAGGGAGACTAGACATCTACCACCCCACTACCACTATCGGATTAGAGCCATAAGGGAGACTAGACATCTCCCACCCCATTACCACTATCAGATTAGAGCCATAAGGGAGACTAGACATCTCCCACCCCACTACCACTATCAGATTAGAGCCATAAGGGAGACTAGACATCTACCACCCACTATCAGATTAGAGTCATAAAGGAGACAAGACATCCACCACCCCACTATCAGATTAGAGCCACAAGGGAGACTAGACATCTACCACCCCACTACCACTATCAGATTAGAGCCATAATGGAGACTAGACATCTACCACCCCACTACCACTATCAGATTAGAGTCATAAAGGAGACTAGACATCTACCACCCCACTATCAGATTAGAGCCATAAGGGAGACTAGACATCTACCACCCCACTACCACTATCAGATTAGAGCCATAATGGAGACTAGACATCTATCACCCCACTACCACTATCAGATTAGAGCCACAAGGGAGACTAGACATCTACCACCCCACTACCACTTTCAGATTAGAGCCATAAGGGAGTCTAGACATCTACCACCCCACTACCACTATCAGATTAGAGCCATAAGGGAGACTAGACATCTACCACCCCACTACCACTATCAGATTAGAGCCATAAGGGAGTCTAGACATCTACCACCCCACTACCAATACCATTTAGAGCCATAAGGGAGACTAGACATCTACCACCCCACTACCACTTTAAAATTAGAGCCATAAGGGAGACAAGACATCTACCAACCCACTACCACTATCAGATTAGAGCCATAAGGGAGACTAGACATCTACCACCCCACTACCACTATCAGATTAGAGCCATAATGGAGACTAGACATCTACCACCCCACTACCACTACCAGATTAGAGCCATAAGGGAGACTAGACATCTACCACCCCACTACCACTATACATTTAGAGCCATAAGGGAGACTAGACAGCTACCACCCCACTACCACTATCAGATTATAGCCATAAGGGAGACTAGACATCTACCACCCCACTACCACTATCAGATTAGAGCCATAAGGGAGACTAGACATCTACCACCCCATTACCACTATCAGATTAGAGTCATAAAGGAGACAAGACATCCACCACCCCAATTTCAGATTAGAGCCACAAGGGAGACTAAACATCTACCACCCCACTACCACTATCAGATTAGAGCCATAAGGGAGAAGAGACATCTACCACCCCACTACCACTACCAGATTAGAGCCATAAGGGAGACTAGACATCTACCAACCCACTACCACTATCAGATTAGAGCCATAAGTGAGACTAGACATCTACCACCCACAATCAGATTAGAACCATAAGGGAGACTAGACATCTACCACCCCATTACCACTATCAGATTAGAGCCATAAGGGAGACTAGACATCTACCACCCCATTACCACTATCAGATTAGAGCCATAAGGGAGATTAGACATCTACCACCCCACTACCACTATCAAATTAGAGCCATAAGGGAGACTAGACATCTACCACCCCACTACCACTATCAGATTAGAGCCATAAGGGAGACTAGAAATCTACAACCCCACTACCACTATCAAATTAGAGCCATACGGGAGACTAGACATCTACCAACCCACTACCACTATCAGATTAGAGCCATAAAGGAGACTAGACATCTACCACCCCACTACCACTACCAGATTAGAGCCATTAGGGAGACTAGACATCTACCACCCCACTACCACTATCAAATTAGAGCCATAAGGGAGACTAGACATCTACCACCCCACTACCACTATCAGATTAGAGCCATAAGGGAGACTAGACATCTACCACCCCACTATCAAATTAGAGCCATAAGGGAGCCTAGACATCTACCACCCCACTACCACTATCAGATTATAGCCATAAGGGAGACTAGACATCTACCACCCCACTACCACTATTAGATTAGAGCCATAAGGGAGACTAGACATCTACCACCCCATTACCACTATCAGATTAGAGTCATAAAGGAGACAAGACATCCACCACCCCGATATCAGATTAGAGCCACAAGGGAGACTAAACATCTACCACCCCACTACCACTATCATATTAGAGCCATAAGGGAGACTAGACATCTACCACCCCACTACCACTACCAGATTAGAGCCATAAGGGAGACTAGACATCTACCACCCCACTACCACTATACATTTAGAGCCATAAGGGAGACTAGACAGCTACCACCCCACTACCACTATCAGATTATAGCCATAAGGGAGACTAGACATCTACCACCCCTCTACCACTATCAGATTAGAGCCATAAGGGAGACTAGACATCTACCACCCCATTACCACTATCAGATTAGAGTCATAAAGGAGACAAGACATCCACCACCCCACTATCAGATTAGAGCCACAAGGGAGACTAAACATCTACCACCCCACTACCACTATCAGATTAGAACCATAAGGGAGAAGAGACATCTACCACCCCACTACCACTACCAGATTAGAGCCATAAGGGAGACTAGACATCTACCAACCCACTACCACTATCAGATTAGAGCCATAAGTGAGACCAGACATCTACCACCCACAATCAGATTAGAACCATAAGGGAGACTAGACATCTACCACCCCATTACCACTATCAGATTAGAGCCATAAGGGAGACTAGACATCTACCACCCCACTACCACTATCAAATTAGAGCCATAAGGGAGACTAGACATCTACCACCCCACTACCACTATCAGATTAGAGCCATAAGGGAGACTAGAAATCTACAACCCCACTACCACTATCAAATTAGAGCCATAAGGGAGATTAGACATCTACCACCCCACTACCACTATCAAATTAGAGCCATAAGGGAGACTAGACATCTACCACCCCACTACCACTATCAGATTAGAGCCATAAGGGAGACTAGACATCTACCACCCCATTACCACTATCAGATTAGAGTCATAAAGGAGACAAGACATCCACCACCCCACTATCAGATTAGAGCCACAAGGGAGACTAAACATCTACCACCCCACTACCACTATCATATTAGAGCCATAAGGGAGACTAGACATCTACCACCCCACTACCACTACCAGATTAGAGCCATAAGGGAGACTAGACATCTACCACCCAACTACCACTATACATTTAGAGCCATAAGGGAGACTAGACAGCTACCACCCCACTACCACTATCAGATTATAGCCATAAGGGAGACTAGACATCTACCACCCCTCTACCACTATCAGATTAGAGCCATAAGGGAGACTAGACATCTACCACCCCATTACCACTATCAGATTAGAGTCATAAAGGAGACAAGACATCCACCACCCCACTATCAGATTAGAGCCACAAGGGAGACTAGACATCTACCACCCCATTACCACTATCAGATTAGAGCCATAAGGGAGACTAGACATCTACCACCCCATTACCACTATCAGATTAGAGCCATAAGGGAGCCTAGACATCTACCACCCCACTACCACTATCAGATTAGAGCCATAAGGGAGACTAGACATCTACCACCCCATTACCACTATCAGATTAGAGTCATAAAGGAGACAAGACATCCACCACCCCACTATCAGATTAGAGCCACAAGGGAGACTAAACATCTACCACCCCACTACCACTATCATATTAGAGCCATAAGGGAGACTAGACATCTACCACCCCACTACCACTACCAGATTAGAGCCATAAGGGAGACTAGACATCTACCACCCCACTACCACTATACATTTAGAGCCATAAGGGAGACTAGACAGCTACCACCCCACTACCACTATCAGATTATAGCCATAAGGGAGACTAGACATCTACCACCCCTCTACCACTATCAGATTATAGCCATAAGGGAGACAAGACATCCACCACCCCACTATCAGATTATAGCCACAAGGGAGACTAAACATCTACCACCCCACTACCACTATCAGATTAGAACCATAAGGGAGAAGAGACATCTACCACCCCACTACCACTACCAGATTAGAGCCATAAGGGAGACTAGACATCTACCAACCCACTACCACTATCAGATTAGAGCCATAAGTGAGACTAGACATCTACCACCCACAATCAGATTAGAACCATAAGGGAGACTAGACATCTACCACCCCATTACCACTATCAGATTAGAGCCATAAGGGAGACTAGACATCTACCACCCCATTACCACTATCAGATTAGAGCCATAAGGGAGCCTAGACATCTACCACCCCACTACCACTATCAAATTAGAGCCATAAGGGAGACTAGACATCTACCACCCCACTACCACTATCAGATTAGAGCCATAAGGGAGACTAGAAATCTACAACCCCACTACCACTATCAAATTAGAGCCATAATGGAGACTTGACATCTACCAACCCACTACCACTATCAGATTAGAGCCATAAAGGAGACTAGACATCTACCACCCCACTACCACTACCAGATTAGAGCCATAAGGGAGACTAGACATCTACCACCCCACTATCAAATTAGAGCCATAAGGGAGACTAGACATCTACCACCACACTACCACTATCAGATTATAGCCATAAGGGAGACTAGACATCTACCACCCCACTACCACTATCAGATTAGAGCCATAAGGGAGACTAGA
Source organism: Salvelinus fontinalis (assembly GCF_029448725.1). Classification (NCBI taxonomy): domain Eukaryota; kingdom Metazoa; phylum Chordata; class Actinopteri; order Salmoniformes; family Salmonidae; genus Salvelinus; species Salvelinus fontinalis. The sequence goes on from NW_026601290.1 coordinate 53,687, forward strand.
CATCTACCACCCCACTACCACTATCATATTAGAGCCATAATGGAGACTAGACATCTACCACCCCACTACCACTATCAGATTAGAGTCATAAAGGAGACTAGACATCTACCACCCCACTTCCACTATCAAATTAGAGCCATAAGGGAGACTAGACATATACCACCCCACTACCACTATCAGATTAGAGCCATAAGGGAGAAGAGACATCGACCACCCCACTACCACTACCAGATTAGAGCCATAAGGGAGACTAGACATCTACCAACCCACTACCACTATCAGATTAGAGCCATAAGTGAGACTAGACATCTACCACCCACAATCAGATTAGAACCATAAGGGAGACTAGACATCTACCACCCCATTACCACTATCAGATTAGAGCCATAAGGGAGACTAGACATCTACCACCCCATTACCAATATCAGATTAGAGCCATAAGGGAGACTAGACATCTACCACCCCACTACCACTATCAAATTAGAGCCATAAGGGAGACTAGACATCTACCACCCCATTACCACTATCAGATTAGAGCCATAAGGGAGACTAGAAATCTACAACCCCACTACCACTTTCAAATTAGAGCCATACGGGAGACTAGACATCTACCAACCCACTACCACTATCAGATTAGAGCAATAAAGGAGACTAGACATCTACCACCCCACTACCACTACCAGATTAGAGCCATTAGGGAGACTAGACATCTACCACCCCACTACCACTATCAAATTAGAGCCATAAGGGAGACTAGACATCTACCACCCCACTACCACTATCAGATTAGAGCCATAAGGGAGACTAGACATCTACCACCCCACTACCAGATTAGAGCCATAAGGGAGACTAGACATCTACCACCCCACTACCATTATCAAATAAGAGCCATAAGGGAGACTAGACATCTACCACCCCACTACCACTACCAGATTAAAGCCATTAGGGAGACTAGACATCTACCACCCCACTACCACTATCAAATTAGAGCCATAAGGGAGACTAGACATCTACCACCCCACTACCACTATCAGATTAGAGCCATAAGGGAGACTAGACATCTACCACCCCACTATCAGATTAGAGCCATAAGGGAGACTAGACATCTACCACCCCATTACCACTATCAAATTAGAGCCATAAGGGAGGCTAGACTTCTACCACCCCACTACCACTATCAAATTAGAGCCATAAGGGAGACTAGACATCTACCACCCCACTACCACTATCAGATTAGAGCCATAATGGAGACTAGACATCTACCACCCCACTACCACTATCAGATTAGAGCCACAAGGGAGACTAGACATCTACCACCACACTACCACTATCAGATTAGAGCCATAAGGGAGACTAGACATCTACCACCCCACTACCACTACCAGATTAGAGCCATAAGGGAGACTAGACATCTACCACCCCACTACCACTATAAATTTAGAGCCATAAGGGAGACTAGACATCTACCACCCCACTACCACTATCAAATTAGAGCCATAAGGGAGACTAGACATCTACCACCCCACTACCACTATCAGATTAGAGCCATAAGGGAGACTAGACATCTACCACCCCATTACCAATATCAGATTAGAGTCATAAAGGAGACTAGACAACTACCACCCCACTACCACTATCAGATTAGAGCCATAAAGGAGACAAGAAATCCACCACCCCACTATCAGATTAGAGTCACAAGGGAGACTAAACATCTACCACCCCACTACCACTATCATATTAGAGCCATAATGGAGACTAGACATATACCACCCCACTACCACTATCAGATTAGAGTCATAAAGGAGACTAGACATCTACCACCCCACTATCAGATTAGAGCCATAAGGGAGACTAGACATATACCACCCCACTACCACTATCAGATTAGAGCCATAAGGGAGAAGAGACATCTACCACCCCACTACCACTACCAGATTAGAGCCATAAGGGAGACTAGACATCTACCACCCCACTACCACTATCAAATTAGAGCCATAAGGCAGACTAGACATCTACCAACCCACTACCACTATCAGATTAGAGCCATAAGTGAGACTAGACATCTACCACCCACAATCAGATTAGAACCATAAGGGAGACTAGACATCTACCACCCCATTACCACTATCAGATTAGAGCCATAAGGGAGACTAGACATCTACTACCCCATTACCACTATCAGATTAGAGCCATAAGGGAGACTAGACATCTACCACCCCACTACCACTATCAAATTAGAGCCATAAGGGAGACTAGACATCTACCACCCCACTACCACTATCAGATTAGAGCCATAAGGGAGACTAGACATCTACCACCCCACTACCACTATAAATTTAGAGCCATAAGGGAGACTAGACAGCTACCACCCCACTACCAATATCAGATTATAGCCATAAGGGAGACTAGACATCTACCACCCCACTACCACTATCAGATTAGAGACATAAGGGAGACTAGACATCTACCACCCCATTACCACTATCAGATTAGAGTCATAAAGGAGACAAGACATCCACCACCCCACTATCAGATTAGAGCCACAAGGGAGACTAAACATCTACCACCCCACTACCACTATCATATTAGAGCCATAATGGAGACTAGACATATACCACCCCACTACCACTATCAGATTAGAGTCATAAAGGAGACTAGACATCTACCACTACCACTATCAGATTAGAGCCATAAGGGAGCCTAGACATCTACCACCCCATTACCACTATCAGATTAGAGTCATAAAGGAGACAAGACATCCACCACCCCACTATCAGATTAGAGCCATAAGGGAGACTAGACATATACCACCCCACTACCACTATCAGATTAGAGCCATAAGGGAGAAGAGACATCTACCACCCCACTACCACTACCAGATTAGAGCCATAAGGGAGACTAGACATCTACCACCCCACTACCACTATCAAATTAGAGCCATAAGGGAGACTAGACATCTACCAACCCACTACCACTATCAGATTAGAGCCATAAGTGAGACTAGACATCTACCACCCACAATCAGATTAGAACCATAAGGGAGACTAGACATCTACCACCCCATTACCACTATCAGATTAGAGCCATAAGGGAGACTAGACATCTACCACCCCACTACCACTATCAGATTATAGCCATAAGGGAGACTAGACATCTACCACCCCACTACCACTATCAGATTAGAGCCATAAGGGAGACTAGACATCTACCACCCCACTACCACTATCATATTAGAGCCATAATGGAGACTAGACATCTACCACCCCACTACCACTATCAGATTAGAGTCATAAAGGAGACTAGACATCTACCACCCCACTTCCACTATCAAATTAGAGCCATAAGGGAGACTAGACATATACCACCCCACTACCACTATCAGATTAGAGCCATAAGGGAGAAGAGACATCGACCACCCCACTACCACTACCAGATTAGAGTCATAAGGGAGACTAGACATCTACCAACCCACTACCACTATCAGATTAGAGCCATAAGTGAGACTAGACATCTACCACCCACAATCAGATTAGAACCATAAGGGAGACTAGACATCTACCACCCCATTACCACTATCAGATTAGAGCCATAAGGGAGACTAGACATCTACCACCCCATTACCAATATCAGATTAGAGCCATAAGGGAGACTAGACATCTACCACCCCACTACCACTATCAAATTAGAGCCATAAGGGAGACTAGACATCTACCACCCCATTACCACTATCAGATTAGAGCCATAAGGGAGACTAGAAATCTACAACCCCACTACCACTTTCAAATTAGAGCCATACGGGAGACTAGACATCTACCAACCCACTACCACTATCAGATTAGAGCAATAAAGGAGACTAGACATCTACCACCCCACTACCACTACCAGATTAGAGCCATTAGGGAGACTAGACATCTACCACCCCACTACCACTATCAAATTAGAGCCATAAGGGAGACTAGACATCTACCACCCCACTACCACTATCAGATTAGAGCCATAAGGGAGACTAGACATCTACCACCCCACTACCACTATCAGATTAGAGCCATAAGGGAGACTAGACATCTACCACCCCACTACCACTATCAGATTAGAGTCATAAAGGAGACTAGACATCTACCACCCCACTATCAGATTAGAGCCATACGGGAGACTAGACATCTACCACCCCACTACCACTATCAGATTAGAGCCATAAGGGAGACTAGACATCTACCACCCCACTACCACTATCAGATTAGAGCCACAAGGGAGACTAGACATCTACCACCCCACTACCACTATCAGATTAGAGCCATAAGGGAGACTAGACATCTACCACCCCACTACCAGATTAGAGCCATAAGGGAGACTAGACATCTACCACCCCACTACCATTATCAAATAAGAGCCATAAGGGAGACTAGACATCTACCACCCCACTACCACTACCAGATTAAAGCCATTAGGGAGACTAGACATCTACCACCCCACTACCACTATCAAATTAGAGCCATAAGGGAGACTAGACATCTACCACCCCACTACCGCTATCAGATTAGAGCCATAAGGGAGACTAGACATCTACCACCCCACTATCAGATTAGAGCCATAAGGGAGACTAGACATCTACCACCCCATTACCACTATCAAATTAGAGCCATAAGGGAGGCTAGACTTCTACCACCCCACTACCACTATCAAATTAGAGCCATAAGGGAGACTAGACATCTACCACCCCACTACCACTATCAGATTAGAGCCATAATGGAGACTAGACATCTACCACCCCACTACCACTATCAGATTAGAGCCACAAGGGAGACTAGACATCTACCACCACACTACCACTATCAGATTAGAGCCATAAGGGAGACTAGACATCTACCACCCCACTAACACTACCAGATTAGAGCCATAATGGAGACTAGACATCTACCACCCCACTACCACTATAAATTTAGAGCCATAAGGGAGACTAGACAGCTACCACCCCACTACCACTATCAGATTAGAGCCATAAGGGAGACTAGACATCTACCACCCCATTACCAATATCAGATTAGAGTCATAAAGGAGACTAGACAACTACCACCCCACTACCACTATCAGATTAGAGCCATAAAGGAGACAAGAAATCCACCACCCCACTATCAGATTAGAGTCACAAGGGAGACTAAACATCTACCACCCCACTACCACTATCATATTAGAGCCATAATGGAGACTAGAAATATACCACCCCACTACCACTATCAGATTAGAGTCATAAAGGAGACTAGACATCTACCACCCCACTATCAGATTAGAGCCATAAGGGAGACTAGACATATACCACCCCACTACCACTATCAGATTAGAGCCATAAGGGAGAAGAGACATCTACCACCCCACTACCACTACCAGATTAGAGCCATAAGGGAGACTAGACATCTACCACCCCACTACCACTATCAAATTAGAGCCATAAGGCAGACTAGACATCTACCAACCCACTACCACTATCAGATTAGAGCCATAAGTGAGACTAGACATCTACCACCCACAATCAGATTAGAACCATAAGGGAGACTAGACATCTACCACCCCATTACCACTATCAGATTAGAGCCATAAGGGAGACTAGACATCTACTACCCCATTACCACTATCAGATTAGAGCCATAAGGGAGACTAGACATCTACCACCCCACTACCACTATCAAATTAGAGCCATAAGGGAGACTAGACATCTACCACCCCACTACCACTATCAGATTAGAGCCATAAGGGAGACTAGAAATCTACAACCCCACTACCACTATCAAATTAGAGCCATACGGGAGACTAGACATCTACCACCCCACTACCACTACCAGATTAGAGCCATAAGGGAGACTAGACATCTACCACCCCACTACCACTATAAATTTAGAGCCATAAGGGAGACTAGACAGCTACCACCCCACTACCAATATCAGATTATAGCCATAAGGGAGACTAGACATCTACCACCCCACTACCACTATCAGATTAGAGCCATAAGGGAGACTAGACATCTACCACCCCATTACCACTATCAGATTAGAGTCATAAAGGAGACAAGACATCCACCACCCCACTATCAGATTAGAGCCACAAGGGAGACTAAACATCTACCACCCCACTACCACTATCATATTAGAGCCATAATGGAGACTAGACATATACCACCCCACTACCACTATCAGATTAGAGTCATAAAGGAGACTAGACATCTACCACTACCACTATCAGATTAGAGCCATAAGGGAGCCTAGACATCTACCACCCCATTACCACTATCAGATTAGAGTCATAAAGGAGACAAGACATCCACCACCCCACTATCAGATTAGAGCCATAAGGGAGACTAGACATATACCACCCCACTACCACTATCAGATTAGAGCCATAAGGGAGAAGAGACATCTACCACCCCACTACCACTACCAGATTAGAGCCATAAGGGAGACTAGACATCTACCACCCCACTACCACTATCAAATTAGAGCCATAAGGGAGACTAGACATCTACCAACCCACTACGACTATCAGATTAGAGCCATAAGTGAGACTAGACATCTACCACCCGCAATCAGATTAGAACCATAAGGGAGACTAGACATCTACCACCCCATTACCACTATCAGATTAGAGCCATAAGGGAGACTAGACATCTACCACCCCATTACCTCTATCAGATTAGAGCCATAAGGGAGACTAGACATCTACCACCCCACTACCACTATCAGATTAGAGCCATAATGGAGACTAGACATCTACCACCCCACTACCACTATCAGATTAGAGCCACAAGGGAGACTAGACATCTACCACCACACTACCACTATCAGATTAGAGCCATAAGGGAGACTAGACATCTACCACCCCACTACCACTACCAGATTAGAGCCATAAGGGAGACTAGACATCTACCACCCCACTGCCACTATAAATTTAGAGCCGTAAGGGAGACTAGACAGCTACCACCCCACTACCACTATCAGATTAGAGCCATAAGGGGGACTAGACATCTACCACCCCACTGCCACTATAAATTTAGAGCCGTAAGGGAGACTAGACAGCTACCACCCCGCTACCACTATCAGATTAGAGCCATAAGGGAGGCTAGACATCTACCACCCCACTACCACTATCAGATTAGAGCCATAAAGGAGACAAGACATCCACCACCACACTATCAGATTAGAGCCATAATGGAGACTAGACATCTACCACCCCACTACCACTATCAGATTAGAGTCATAAAGGAGACTAGACATCTACCACCCCACTATCAGATTAGAGCCATACGGGAGACTAGACATCTACCACCCCACTACCACTATCAGATTAGAGCCATAAGGGAGACTAGACATCTACCACCCCATTACCACTATCAGATTAGAGTCATAAAGGAGACAAGAAATCCACCACCCCACTATCAGATTAGAGCCACAAGGGAGACTAAACATCTACCACCCCACTACCACTATCATATTAGAGCCATAATGGAGACTAGACATATACCACCCCACTACCACTATCAGATTAGAGTCATAAAGGAGACTAGACATCTACCACCCCACTATCAGATTAGAGCCATAAGGGAGACTAGACATATACCACCACACTACCACTATCAGATTAGAGCCATAAGGGAGAAGAGACATCTACCACCCCACTACCACTATCAGATTAGAGCCATAAGTGAGACTAGACATCTACCACCCACAATCAGATTAGAACCATAAGGGAGACTAGACATCTACCACCCCATTACCACTATCAGATTAGAGCCATAA